>NW_028152100.1:0-241618 GCF_964638095.1 Poromitra crassiceps
TCAGCCTCTCTGGTGTCAAGTCTGATTTTATAAAAAAAAAAAAAAAATCCAAAATCAGACAGAGTGTTGACACCAGAGAGGCTAAGACCGCATTGACTCAGTGCGTTATTCAGCCTCTCTGGTGTCAAGTCTGATTTTAGAAAAAAAAAAAAAAAAAATCCAAAATCAGACAGAGTGTTGAGACTAGAGAGGCTAAGACCGCATTGACTCAGTGCGGTATTCAGCCTCTCTGGTGTCAAGTCTGATTTTGAAAAAAAAAAAAAAAAAATCCAAAATCAGACAGAGTGTTGAGACCAGAGAGGCTAAGACCGCATTGACTCAGTGCGGTATTCAGCCTCTCTGGTGTCAAGTCTGATTTTGGAAAAAAAAAAAAAAAAATCCAAAATCAGACAGAGTGTTGACACCAGAGAGGCTAAGACCGCATTGACTCAGTGCGGTATTCAGCCTCTCTGGTGTCAAGTCTGATTTTGGAAAAAAAAAAAAAAAAAATCCAAAATCAGACAGAGTGTTGAGACCAGAGAGGCTAAGACCGCATTGACTCAGTGCGGTATTCAGCCTCTCTGGTGTCAAGTCTGATTTTGGAAAAAAAAAAAAAAAATCCAAAATCAGACAGAGTGTTGACACCAGAGAGGCTAAGACCGCATTGACTCAGTGCGTTATTCAGCCTCTCTGGTGTCAAGTCTGATTTTAGAAAAAAAAAAAAAAAAATCCAAAATCAGACAGAGTGTTGAGACTAGAGAGGCTAAGACCGCATTGACTCAGTGCGGTATTCAGCCTCTCTGGTGTCAAGTCTGATTTTGGAAAAAAAAAAAAAAAATCCAAAATCAGACAGAGTGTTGACACCAGAGAGGCTAAGACCGCATTGACTCAGTGCGGTATTCAGCCTCTCTGGTGTCAAGTCTGATTTTAGAAAAAAAAAAAAAAAAATCCAAAATCAGACAGAGTGTTGAGACTAGAGAGGCTAAGACCGCATTGACTCAGTGCGGTATTCAGCCTCTCTGGTGTCAAGTCTGATTTTGGAAAAAAAAAAAAAAAAATCCAAAATCAGACAGAGTGTTGACACCAGAGAGGCTAAGACCGCATTGACTCAGTTCGGTATTCAGCCTCTCTGGTGTCAAGTCTGATTTTGGAAAAAAAAAAAAAAAAAATCCAAAATCAGACAGAGTGTTGAGACCAGAGAGGCTAAGACCGCATTGACTCAGTGCGGTATTCAGCCTCTCTGGTCTCAAGTCTGATTTTGGAAAAAAAAAAAAAAAAATCCAAAATCAGACAGAGTGTTGACACCAGAGAGGCTAAGACCGCATTGACTCAGTGCGGTATTCAGCCTCTCTGGTGTCAAGTCTGATTTTGGAAAAAAAAAAAAAAAATCCAAAATCAGACAGAGTGTTGAGACCAGAGAGGCTAAGACCGCATTGACTCAGTGCGGTATTCAGCCTCTCTGATGTCAAGTCTGATTTTGAAAAAAAAAAAAAAAAATCCAAAATCAGACAGAGTGTTGAGACCAGAGAGGCTAAGACCGCATTGACTCAGTGCGGTATTCAGCCTCTCTGGTGTCAAGTCTGATTTTGGAAAAAAAAAAAAAAAAATCCAAAATCAGACAGAGTGTTGACACCAGAGAGGCTAAGACCGCATTGACTCAGTGCGGTATTCAGCCTCTCTGGTGTCAAGTCTGATTTTGGAAAAAAAAAAAAAAAAAATCCAAAATCAGACAGAGTGTTGAGACCAGAGAGGCTAAGACCGCATTGACTCAGTGCGTTATTCAGCCTCTCTGGTGTCAAGTCTGATTTTAGAAAAAAAAAAAAAAAAATCCAAAATCAGACAGAGTGTTGAGACTAGAGAGGCTAAGACCGCATTGACTCAGTGCGGTATTCAGCCTCTCTGGTGTCAAGTCTGATTTTGGAAAAAAAAAAAAAAAATCCAAAATCAGACAGAGTGTTGACACCAGAGAGGCTAAGACCGCATTGACTCAGTTCGGTATTCAGCCTCTCTGGTGTCAAGTCTGATTTTGGAAAAAAAAAAAAAAAAATCCAAAATCAGACAGAGTGTTGAGACCAGAGAGGCTAAGACCGCATTGACTCAGTGCAGTATTCAGCCTCTCTGGTGTCAAGTCTGATTTTGGAAAAAAAAAAAAAAAAATCCAAAATCAGACAGAGTGTTGACACCAGAGAGGCTAAGACCGCATTGACTCAGTGCGGTATTCAGCCTCTCTGGTGTCAAGTCTGATTTTGGAAAAAAAAAAAAAAAATCCAAAATCAGACAGAGTGTTGACACCAGAGAGGCTAAGACCGCATTGACTCAGTGCGGTATTCAGCCTCTCTGGTGTCAAGTCTGATTTTGGAAAAAAAAAAAAAAAATCCAAAATCAGACAGAGTGTTGACACCAGAGAGGCTAAGACCGCATTGACTCAGTTCGGTATTCAGCCTCTCTGGTGTCAAGTCTGATTTTGGAAAAAAAAAAAAAAAAATCCAAAATCAGACAGAGTGTTGAGACCCGAGAGGCTAAGACCGCATTGACTCAGTGCGGTATTCAGCCTCTCTGGTGTCAAGTCTGATTTTGGAAAAAAAAAAAAAAAAATCCAAAATCAGACAGAGTGTTGACACCAGAGAGGCTAAGACCGCATTGACTCAGTGCGGTATTCAGCCTCTCTGGTGTCAAGTCTGATTTTGGAAAAAAAAAAAAAAAATCCAAAATCAGACAGAGTGTTGAGACCAGAGAGGCTAAGACCGCATTGACTCAGTGCGGTATTCAGCCTCTCTGGTGTCAAGTCTGATTTTGGAAAAAAAAAAAAAAAATCCAAAATCAGACAGAGTGTTGACACCAGAGAGGCTAAGACTGCATTGACTCAGTTCGGTATTCAGCCTCTCTGGTGTCAAGTCTGATTTTGGAAAAAAAAAAAAAAAAATCCAAAATCAGACAGAGTGTTGAGACCAGAGAGGCTAAGACCGCATTGACTCAGTGCAGTATTCAGCCTCTCTGGTGTCAAGTCTGATTTTGGAAAAAAAAAAAAAAAATCCAAAATCAGACAGAGTGTTGACACCAGAGAGGCTAAGACCACATTGACTCAGTGCGGTATTCAGCCTCTCTGGTGTCAAGTCTGATTTTGGAAAAAAAAAAAAAAAATCCAAAATCAGACAGAGTGTTGACACCAGAGAGGCTAAGACCGCATTGACTCAGTGCGGTATTCAGCCTCTCTGGTGTCAAGTCTGATTTTGGAAAAAAAAAAAAAAAATCCAAAATCAGACAGAGTGTTGACACCAGAGAGGCTAAGACCGCATTGACTCAGTTCGGTATTCAGCCTCTCTGGTGTCAAGTCTGATTTTGGAAAAAAAAAAAAAAAAATCCAAAATCAGACAGAGTGTTGAGACCCGAGAGGCTAAGACCGCATTGACTCAGTGCGGTATTCAGCCTCTCTGGTGTCAAGTCTGATTTTGGAAAAAAAAAAAAAAAAATCCAAAATCAGACAGAGTGTTGACACCAGAGAGGCTAAGACCGCATTGACTCAGTGCGGTATTCAGCCTCTCTGGTGTCAAGTCTGATTTTGGAAAAAAAAAAAAAAAATCCAAAATCAGACAGAGTGTTGAGACCAGAGAGGCTAAGACCGCATTGACTCAGTGCGGTATTCAGCCTCTCTGGTGTCAAGTCTGATTTTGGAAAAAAAAAAAAAAAAATCCAAAATCAGACAGAGTGTTGACACCAGAGAGGCTAAGACCGCATTGACTCAGTGCGGTATTCAGCCTCTCTGGTGTCAAGTCTGATTTTGGAAAAAAAAAAAAAAAATCCAAAATCAGACAGAGTGTTGAGACCAGAGAGGCTAAGACCGCATTGACTCAGTGCGGTATTCAGCCTCTCTGATGTCAAGTCTGATTTTGAAAAAAAAAAAAAAAAAATCCAAAATCAGACAGAGTGTTGAGACCAGAGAGGCTAAGACCGCATTGACTCAGTGCGGTATTCAGCCTCTCTGGTGTCAAGTCTGATTTTGGAAAAAAAAAAAAAAAAATCCAAAATCAGACAGAGTGTTGACACCAGAGAGGCTAAGACCGCATTGACTCAGTGCGGTATTCAGCCTCTCTGGTGTCAAGTCTGATTTTGGAAAAAAAAAAAAAAAAAATCCAAAATCAGACAGAGTGTTGAGACCAGAGAGGCTAAGACCGCATTGACTCAGTGCGGTATTCAGCCTCTCTGGTGTCAAGTCTGATTTTGGAAAAAAAAAAAAAAAATTCAAAATCAGACAGAGTGTTGACACCAGAGAGGCTAAGACCGCATTGACTCAGTGCGTTATTCAGCCTCTCTGGTGTCAAGTCTGATTTTAGAAAAAAAAAAAAAAAAATCCAAAATCAGACAGAGTGTTGAGACTAGAGAGGCTAAGACCGCATTGACTCAGTGCGGTATTCAGCCTCTCTGGTGTCAAGTCTGATTTTGGAAAAAAAAAAAAAAAATCCAAAATCAGACAGAGTGGTGACACCAGAGAGGCTAAGACCGCATTGACTCAGTTCGGTATTCAGCCTCTCTGGTGTCAAGTCTGATTTTGGAAAAAAAAAAAAAAAAAATCCAAAATCAGACAGAGTGTTGAGACCAGAGAGGCTAAGACCGCATTGACTCAGTGCAGTATTCAGCCTCTCTGGTGTCAAGTCTGATTTTGGAAAAAAAAAAAAAAAATCCAAAATCAGACAGAGTGTTGACACCAGAGAGGCTAAGACCGCATTGACTCAGTGCGGTATTCAGCCTCTCTGGTGTCAAGTCTGATTTTGGAAAAAAAAAAAAAAAATCCAAAATCAGACAGAGTGTTGACACCAGAGAGGCTAAGACCGCATTGACTCAGTGCGGTATTCAGCCTCTCTGGTGTCAAGTCTGATTTTGGAAAAAAAAAAAAAAAATCCAAAATCAGACAGAGTGTTGACACCAGAGAGGCTAAGACCGCATTGACTCAGTGCGGTATTCAGCCTCTCTGGTGTCAAGTCTGATTTTAGAAAAAAAAAAAAAAAAATCCAAAATCAGACAGAGTGTTGAGACTAGAGAGGCTAAGACCGCATTGACTCAGTGCGGTATTCAGCCTCTCTGGTGTCAAGTCTGATTTTGGAAAAAAAAAAAAAAAAATCCAAAATCAGACAGAGTGTTGAGACTAGAGAGGCTAAGACCGCATTGACTCAGTGCGGTATTCAGCCTCTCTGGTGTCAAGTCTGATTTTGGAAAAAAAAAAAAAAAATCCAAAATCAGACAGAGTGTTGACACCAGAGAGGCTAAGACCGCATTGACTCAGTGCGGTATTCAGCCTCTCTGGTGTCAAGTCTGATTTTAGAAAAAAAAAAAAAAAAATCCAAAATCAGACAGAGTGTTGAGACCCGAGAGGCTAAGACCGCATTGACTCAGTGCGGTATTCAGCCTCTCTGGTGTCAAGTCTGATTTTGGAAAAAAAAAAAAAAAAATCCAAAATCAGACAGAGTGTTGACACCAGAGAGGCTAAGACCGCATTGACTCAGTGCGGTATTCAGCCTCTCTGGTGTCAAGTCTGATTTTGGAAAAAAAAAAAAAAAATCCAAAATCAGACAGAGTGTTGAGACCAGAGAGGCTAAGACCGCATTGACTCAGTGCGGTATTCAGCCTCTCTGGTGTCAAGTCTGATTTTGGAAAAAAAAAAAAAAAAATCCAAAATCAGACAGAGTGTTGACACCAGAGAGGCTAAGACTGCATTGACTCAGTTCGGTATTCAGCCTCTCTGGTGTCAAGTCTGATTTTGGAAAAAAAAAAAAAAAAATCCAAAATCAGACAGAGTGTTGAGACCAGAGAGGCTAAGACCGCATTGACTCAGTGCAGTATTCAGCCTCTCTGGTGTCAAGTCTGATTTTGGAAAAAAAAAAAAAAAATCCAAAATCAGACAGAGTGTTGACACCAGAGAGGCTAAGACCACATTGACTCAGTGCGGTATTCAGCCTCTCTGGTGTCAAGTCTGATTTTGGAAAAAAAAAAAAAAAAATCCAAAATCAGACAGAGTGTTGACACCAGAGAGGCTAAGACCGCATTGACTCAGTGCGGTATTCAGCCTCTCTGGTGTCAAGTCTGATTTTGGAAAAAAAAAAAAAAAATCCAAAATCAGACAGAGTGTTGACACCAGAGAGGCTAAGACCGCATTGACTCAGTTCGGTATTCAGCCTCTCTGGTGTCAAGTCTGATTTTGGAAAAAAAAAAAAAAAAATCCAAAATCAGACAGAGTGTTGAGACCCGAGAGGCTAAGACCGCATTGACTCAGTGCGGTATTCAGCCTCTCTGGTGTCAAGTCTGATTTTGGAAAAAAAAAAAAAAAAATCCAAAATCAGACAGAGTGTTGACACCAGAGAGGCTAAGACCGCATTGACTCAGTGCGGTATTCAGCCTCTCTGGTGTCAAGTCTGATTTTGGAAAAAAAAAAAAAAAATCCAAAATCAGACAGAGTGTTGAGACCAGAGAGGCTAAGACCGCATTGACTCAGTGCGGTATTCAGCCTCTCTGGTGTCAAGTCTGATTTTGGAAAAAAAAAAAAAAAAATCCAAAATCAGACAGAGTGTTGACACCAGAGAGGCTAAGACCGCATTGACTCAGTGCGGTATTCAGCCTCTCTGGTGTCAAGTCTGATTTTGGAAAAAAAAAAAAAAAATCCAAAATCAGACAGAGTGTTGAGACCAGAGAGGCTAAGACCGCATTGACTCAGTGCGGTATTCAGCCTCTCTGATGTCAAGTCTGATTTTGAAAAAAAAAAAAAAAAAATCCAAAATCAGACAGAGTGTTGAGACCAGAGAGGCTAAGACCGCATTGACTCAGTGCGGTATTCAGCCTCTCTGGTGTCAAGTCTGATTTTGGAAAAAAAAAAAAAAAAATCCAAAATCAGACAGAGTGTTGACACCAGAGAGGCTAAGACCGCATTGACTCAGTGCGGTATTCAGCCTCTCTGGTGTCAAGTCTGATTTTGGAAAAAAAAAAAAAAAAATCCAAAATCAGACAGAGTGTTGAGACCAGAGAGGCTAAGACCGCATTGACTCAGTGCGGTATTCAGCCTCTCTGGTGTCAAGTCTGATTTTGGAAAAAAAAAAAAAAAATTCAAAATCAGACAGAGTGTTGACACCAGAGAGGCTAAGACCGCATTGACTCAGTGCGTTATTCAGCCTCTCTGGTGTCAAGTCTGATTTTAGAAAAAAAAAAAAAAAAATCCAAAATCAGACAGAGTGTTGAGACTAGAGAGGCTAAGACCGCATTGACTCAGTGCGGTATTCAGCCTCTCTGGTGTCAAGTCTGATTTTGGAAAAAAAAAAAAAAAATCCAAAATCAGACAGAGTGGTGACACCAGAGAGGCTAAGACCGCATTGACTCAGTTCGGTATTCAGCCTCTCTGGTGTCAAGTCTGATTTTGGAAAAAAAAAAAAAAAAAATCCAAAATCAGACAGAGTGTTGAGACCAGAGAGGCTAAGACCGCATTGACTCAGTGCAGTATTCAGCCTCTCTGGTGTCAAGTCTGATTTTGGAAAAAAAAAAAAAAAATCCAAAATCAGACAGAGTGTTGACACCAGAGAGGCTAAGACCGCATTGACTCAGTGCGGTATTCAGCCTCTCTGGTGTCAAGTCTGATTTTGGAAAAAAAAAAAAAAAATCCAAAATCAGACAGAGTGTTGACACCAGAGAGGCTAAGACCGCATTGACTCAGTGCGGTATTCAGCCTCTCTGGTGTCAAGTCTGATTTTGGAAAAAAAAAAAAAAAATCCAAAATCAGACAGAGTGTTGACACCAGAGAGGCTAAGACCGCATTGACTCAGTGCGGTATTCAGCCTCTCTGGTGTCAAGTCTGATTTTAGAAAAAAAAAAAAAAAAATCCAAAATCAGACAGAGTGTTGAGACTAGAGAGGCTAAGACCGCATTGACTCAGTGCGGTATTCAGCCTCTCTGGTGTCAAGTCTGATTTTGGAAAAAAAAAAAAAAAAATCCAAAATCAGACAGAGTGTTGAGACTAGAGAGGCTAAGACCGCATTGACTCAGTGCGGTATTCAGCCTCTCTGGTGTCAAGTCTGATTTTGGAAAAAAAAAAAAAAAATCCAAAATCAGACAGAGTGTTGACACCAGAGAGGCTAAGACCGCATTGACTCAGTGCGGTATTCAGCCTCTCTGGTGTCAAGTCTGATTTTAGAAAAAAAAAAAAAAAAATCCAAAATCAGACAGAGTGTTGAGACTAGAGAGGCTAAGACCGCATTGACTCAGTGCGGTATTCAGCCTCTCTGGTGTCAAGTCTGATTTTGGAAAAAAAAAAAAAAAAATCCAAAATCAGACAGAGTGTTGACACCAGAGAGGCTAAGACCGCATTGACTCAGTTCGGTATTCAGCCTCTCTGGTGTCAAGTCTGATTTTGGAAAAAAAAAAAAAAAAAATCCAAAATCAGACAGAGTGTTGAGACCAGAGAGGCTAAGACCGCATTGACTCAGTGCGGTATTCAGCCTCTCTGGTCTCAAGTCTGATTTTGGAAAAAAAAAAAAAAAAATCCAAAATCAGACAGAGTGTTGACACCAGAGAGGCTAAGACCGCATTGACTCAGTGCGGTATTCAGCCTCTCTGGTGTCAAGTCTGATTTTGGAAAAAAAAAAAAAAAATCCAAAATCAGACAGAGTGTTGAGACCAGAGAGGCTAAGACCGCATTGACTCAGTGCGGTATTCAGCCTCTCTGATGTCAAGTCTGATTTTGAAAAAAAAAAAAAAAAAATCCAAAATCAGACAGAGTGTTGAGACCAGAGAGGCTAAGACCGCATTGACTCAGTGCGGTATTCAGCCTCTCTGGTGTCAAGTCTGATTTTGGAAAAAAAAAAAAAAAAATCCAAAATCAGACAGAGTGTTGACACCAGAGAGGCTAAGACCGCATTGACTCAGTGCGGTATTCAGCCTCTCTGGTGTCAAGTCTGATTTTGGAAAAAAAAAAAAAAAAAATCCAAAATCAGACAGAGTGTTGAGACCAGAGAGGCTAAGACCGCATTGACTCAGTGCGTTATTCAGCCTCTCTGGTGTCAAGTCTGATTTTAGAAAAAAAAAAAAAAAAATCCAAAATCAGACAGAGTGTTGAGACTAGAGAGGCTAAGACCGCATTGACTCAGTGCGGTATTCAGCCTCTCTGGTGTCAAGTCTGATTTTGGAAAAAAAAAAAAAAAATCCAAAATCAGACAGAGTGTTGACACCAGAGAGGCTAAGACCGCATTGACTCAGTTCGGTATTCAGCCTCTCTGGTGTCAAGTCTGATTTTGGAAAAAAAAAAAAAAAAATCCAAAATCAGACAGAGTGTTGAGACCAGAGAGGCTAAGACCGCATTGACTCAGTGCAGTATTCAGCCTCTCTGGTGTCAAGTCTGATTTTGGAAAAAAAAAAAAAAAAATCCAAAATCAGACAGAGTGTTGACACCAGAGAGGCTAAGACCGCATTGACTCAGTGCGGTATTCAGCCTCTCTGGTGTCAAGTCTGATTTTGGAAAAAAAAAAAAAAAATCCAAAATCAGACAGAGTGTTGACACCAGAGAGGCTAAGACCGCATTGACTCAGTGCGGTATTCAGCCTCTCTGGTGTCAAGTCTGATTTTGGAAAAAAAAAAAAAAAATCCAAAATCAGACAGAGTGTTGACACCAGAGAGGCTAAGACCGCATTGACTCAGTTCGGTATTCAGCCTCTCTGGTGTCAAGTCTGATTTTGGAAAAAAAAAAAAAAAAATCCAAAATCAGACAGAGTGTTGAGACCCGAGAGGCTAAGACCGCATTGACTCAGTGCGGTATTCAGCCTCTCTGGTGTCAAGTCTGATTTTGGAAAAAAAAAAAAAAAAATCCAAAATCAGACAGAGTGTTGACACCAGAGAGGCTAAGACCGCATTGACTCAGTGCGGTATTCAGCCTCTCTGGTGTCAAGTCTGATTTTGGAAAAAAAAAAAAAAAAATCCAAAATCAGACAGAGTGTTGAGACCAGAGAGGCTAAGACCGCATTGACTCAGTGCGGTATTCAGCCTCTCTGGTGTCAAGTCTGATTTTGGAAAAAAAAAAAAAAAAATCCAAAATCAGACAGAGTGTTGACACCAGAGAGGCTAAGACTGCATTGACTCAGTTCGGTATTCAGCCTCTCTGGTGTCAAGTCTGATTTTGGAAAAAAAAAAAAAAAAATCCAAAATCAGACAGAGTGTTGAGACCAGAGAGGCTAAGACCGCATTGACTCAGTGCAGTATTCAGCCTCTCTGGTGTCAAGTCTGATTTTGGAAAAAAAAAAAAAAAATCCAAAATCAGACAGAGTGTTGACACCAGAGAGGCTAAGACCACATTGACTCAGTGCGGTATTCAGCCTCTCTGGTGTCAAGTCTGATTTTGGAAAAAAAAAAAAAAAATCCAAAATCAGACAGAGTGTTGACACCAGAGAGGCTAAGACCGCATTGACTCAGTGCGGTATTCAGCCTCTCTGGTGTCAAGTCTGATTTTGGAAAAAAAAAAAAAAAATCCAAAATCAGACAGAGTGTTGACACCAGAGAGGCTAAGACCGCATTGACTCAGTTCGGTATTCAGCCTCTCTGGTGTCAAGTCTGATTTTGGAAAAAAAAAAAAAAAAATCCAAAATCAGACAGAGTGTTGAGACCCGAGAGGCTAAGACCGCATTGACTCAGTGCGGTATTCAGCCTCTCTGGTGTCAAGTCTGATTTTGGAAAAAAAAAAAAAAAAATCCAAAATCAGACAGAGTGTTGACACCAGAGAGGCTAAGACCGCATTGACTCAGTGCGGTATTCAGCCTCTCTGGTGTCAAGTCTGATTTTGGAAAAAAAAAAAAAAAATCCAAAATCAGACAGAGTGTTGAGACCAGAGAGGCTAAGACCGCATTGACTCAGTGCGGTATTCAGCCTCTCTGGTGTCAAGTCTGATTTTGGAAAAAAAAAAAAAAAAATCCAAAATCAGACAGAGTGTTGACACCAGAGAGGCTAAGACCGCATTGACTCAGTGCGGTATTCAGCCTCTCTGGTGTCAAGTCTGATTTTGGAAAAAAAAAAAAAAAAATCCAAAATCAGACAGAGTGTTGAGACCAGAGAGGCTAAGACCGCATTGACTCAGTGCGGTATTCAGCCTCTCTGATGTCAAGTCTGATTTTGAAAAAAAAAAAAAAAAAATCCAAAATCAGACAGAGTGTTGAGACCAGAGAGGCTAAGACCGCATTGACTCAGTGCGGTATTCAGCCTCTCTGGTGTCAAGTCTGATTTTGGAAAAAAAAAAAAAAAAATCCAAAATCAGACAGAGTGTTGACACCAGAGAGGCTAAGACCGCATTGACTCAGTGCGGTATTCAGCCTCTCTGGTGTCAAGTCTGATTTTGGAAAAAAAAAAAAAAAAAATCCAAAATCAGACAGAGTGTTGAGACCAGAGAGGCTAAGACCGCATTGACTCAGTGCGGTATTCAGCCTCTCTGGTGTCAAGTCTGATTTTGGAAAAAAAAAAAAAAAATTCAAAATCAGACAGAGTGTTGACACCAGAGAGGCTAAGACCGCATTGACTCAGTGCGTTATTCAGCCTCTCTGGTGTCAAGTCTGATTTTAGAAAAAAAAAAAAAAAAATCCAAAATCAGACAGAGTGTTGAGACTAGAGAGGCTAAGACCGCATTGACTCAGTGCGGTATTCAGCCTCTCTGGTGTCAAGTCTGATTTTGGAAAAAAAAAAAAAAAAATCCAAAATCAGACAGAGTGGTGACACCAGAGAGGCTAAGACCGCATTGACTCAGTTCGGTATTCAGCCTCTCTGGTGTCAAGTCTGATTTTGGAAAAAAAAAAAAAAAAAATCCAAAATCAGACAGAGTGTTGAGACCAGAGAGGCTAAGACCGCATTGACTCAGTGCAGTATTCAGCCTCTCTGGTGTCAAGTCTGATTTTGG
Source organism: Poromitra crassiceps (assembly GCF_964638095.1). Classification (NCBI taxonomy): domain Eukaryota; kingdom Metazoa; phylum Chordata; class Actinopteri; order Beryciformes; family Melamphaidae; genus Poromitra; species Poromitra crassiceps. Next base: position 11,882 of record NW_028152100.1, read on the forward strand.
AAAAAAAAAAAAAAAAATCCAAAATCAGACAGAGTGTTGACACCAGAGAGGCTAAGACCGCATTGACTCAGTGCGGTATTCAGCCTCTCTGATGTCAAGTCTGATTTTGAAAAAAAAAAAAAAAAAATCCAAAATCAGACAGAGTGTTGAGACCAGAGAGGCTAAGACCGCATTGACTCAGTGCGGTATTCAGCCTCTCTGGTGTCAAGTCTGATTTTGGAAAAAAAAAAAAAAAAATCCAAAATCAGACAGAGTGTTGACACCAGAGAGGCTAAGACCGCATTGACTCAGTGCGGTATTCAGCCTCTCTGGTGTCAAGTCTGATTTTGGAAAAAAAAAAAAAAAAAATCCAAAATCAGACAGAGTGTTGAGACCAGAGAGGCTAAGACTGCATTGACTCAGTGCGGTATTCAGCCTCTCTGGTGTCAAGTCTGATTTTGGAAAAAAAAAAAAAAAAATCAAAATCAGACAGAGTGTTGACACCAGAGAGGCTAAGACCGCATTGACTCAGTGCGTTATTCAGCCTCTCTGGTGTCAAGTCTGATTTTAGAAAAAAAAAAAAAAAAATCCAAAATCAGACAGAGTGTTGAGACTAGAGAGGCTAAGACCGCATTGACTCAGTGCGGTATTCAGCCTCTCTGGTGTCAAGTCTGATTTTGGAAAAAAAAAAAAAAAATCCAAAATCAGACAGAGTGTTGACACCAGAGAGGCTAAGACCGCATTGACTCAGTTCGGTATTCAGCCTCTCTGGTGTCAAGTCTGATTTTGGAAAAAAAAAAAAAAAAATCCAAAATCAGACAGAGTGTTGAGACCAGAGAGGCTAAGACCGCATTGACTCAGTGCAGTATTCAGCCTCTCTGGTGTCAAGTCTGATTTTGGAAAAAAAAAAAAAAAAATCCAAAATCAGACAGAGTGTTGACACCAGAGAGGCTAAGACCGCATTGACTCAGTGCGGTATTCAGCCTCTCTGGTGTCAAGTCTGATTTTGGAAAAAAAAAAAAAAAATCCAAAATCAGACAGAGTGTTGACACCAGAGAGGCTAAGACCGCATTGACTCAGTGCGGTATTCAGCCTCTCTGGTGTCAAGTCTGATTTTGGAAAAAAAAAAAAAAAATCCAAAATCAGACAGAGTGTTGACACCAGAGAGGCTAAGACCGCATTGACTCAGTTCGGTATTCAGCCTCTCTGGTGTCAAGTCTGATTTTGGAAAAAAAAAAAAAAAAATCCAAAATCAGACAGAGTGTTGAGACCCGAGAGGCTAAGACCGCATTGACTCAGTGCGGTATTCAGCCTCTCTGGTGTCAAGTCTGATTTTGGAAAAAAAAAAAAAAAAATCCAAAATCAGACAGAGTGTTGACACCAGAGAGGCTAAGACCGCATTGACTCAGTGCGGTATTCAGCCTCTCTGGTGTCAAGTCTGATTTTGGAAAAAAAAAAAAAAAATCCAAAATCAGACAGAGTGTTGAGACCAGAGAGGCTAAGACCGCATTGACTCAGTGCGGTATTCAGCCTCTCTGGTGTCAAGTCTGATTTTGGAAAAAAAAAAAAAAAAATCCAAAATCAGACAGAGTGTTGACACCAGAGAGGCTAAGACTGCATTGACTCAGTTCGGTATTCAGCCTCTCTGGTGTCAAGTCTGATTTTGGAAAAAAAAAAAAAAAAATCCAAAATCAGACAGAGTGTTGAGACCAGAGAGGCTAAGACCGCATTGACTCAGTGCAGTATTCAGCCTCTCTGGTGTCAAGTCTGATTTTGGAAAAAAAAAAAAAAAATCCAAAATCAGACAGAGTGTTGACACCAGAGAGGCTAAGACCACATTGACTCAGTGCGGTATTCAGCCTCTCTGGTGTCAAGTCTGATTTTGGAAAAAAAAAAAAAAAATCCAAAATCAGACAGAGTGTTGACACCAGAGAGGCTAAGACCGCATTGACTCAGTGCGGTATTCAGCCTCTCTGGTGTCAAGTCTGATTTTGGAAAAAAAAAAAAAAAATCCAAAATCAGACAGAGTGTTGACACCAGAGAGGCTAAGACCGCATTGACTCAGTTCGGTATTCAGCCTCTCTGGTGTCAAGTCTGATTTTGGAAAAAAAAAAAAAAAAATCCAAAATCAGACAGAGTGTTGAGACCCGAGAGGCTAAGACCGCATTGACTCAGTGCGGTATTCAGCCTCTCTGGTGTCAAGTCTGATTTTGGAAAAAAAAAAAAAAAAATCCAAAATCAGACAGAGTGTTGACACCAGAGAGGCTAAGACCGCATTGACTCAGTGCGGTATTCAGCCTCTCTGGTGTCAAGTCTGATTTTGGAAAAAAAAAAAAAAAATCCAAAATCAGACAGAGTGTTGAGACCAGAGAGGCTAAGACCGCATTGACTCAGTGCGGTATTCAGCCTCTCTGGTGTCAAGTCTGATTTTGGAAAAAAAAAAAAAAAAATCCAAAATCAGACAGAGTGTTGACACCAGAGAGGCTAAGACCGCATTGACTCAGTGCGGTATTCAGCCTCTCTGGTGTCAAGTCTGATTTTGGAAAAAAAAAAAAAAAATCCAAAATCAGACAGAGTGTTGAGACCAGAGAGGCTAAGACCGCATTGACTCAGTGCGGTATTCAGCCTCTCTGATGTCAAGTCTGATTTTGAAAAAAAAAAAAAAAAAATCCAAAATCAGACAGAGTGTTGAGACCAGAGAGGCTAAGACCGCATTGACTCAGTGCGGTATTCAGCCTCTCTGGTGTCAAGTCTGATTTTGGAAAAAAAAAAAAAAAAATCCAAAATCAGACAGAGTGTTGACACCAGAGAGGCTAAGACCGCATTGACTCAGTGCGGTATTCAGCCTCTCTGGTGTCAAGTCTGATTTTGGAAAAAAAAAAAAAAAAAATCCAAAATCAGACAGAGTGTTGAGACCAGAGAGGCTAAGACCGCATTGACTCAGTGCGGTATTCAGCCTCTCTGGTGTCAAGTCTGATTTTGGAAAAAAAAAAAAAAAATTCAAAATCAGACAGAGTGTTGACACCAGAGAGGCTAAGACCGCATTGACTCAGTGCGTTATTCAGCCTCTCTGGTGTCAAGTCTGATTTTAGAAAAAAAAAAAAAAAAATCCAAAATCAGACAGAGTGTTGAGACTAGAGAGGCTAAGACCGCATTGACTCAGTGCGGTATTCAGCCTCTCTGGTGTCAAGTCTGATTTTGGAAAAAAAAAAAAAAAATCCAAAATCAGACAGAGTGTTGACACCAGAGAGGCTAAGACCGCATTGACTCAGTTCGGTATTCAGCCTCTCTGGTGTCAAGTCTGATTTTGGAAAAAAAAAAAAAAAAATCCAAAATCAGACAGAGTGTTGAGACCAGAGAGGCTAAGACCGCATTGACTCAGTGCAGTATTCAGCCTCTCTGGTGTCAAGTCTGATTTTGGAAAAAAAAAAAAAAAAATCCAAAATCAGACAGAGTGTTGACACCAGAGAGGCTAAGACCGCATTGACTCAGTGCGGTATTCAGCCTCTCTGGTGTCAAGTCTGATTTTGGAAAAAAAAAAAAAAAATCCAAAATCAGACAGAGTGTTGACACCAGAGAGGCTAAGACCGCATTGACTCAGTGCGGTATTCAGCCTCTCTGGTGTCAAGTCTGATTTTGGAAAAAAAAAAAAAAAATCCAAAATCAGACAGAGTGTTGACACCAGAGAGGCTAAGACCGCATTGACTCAGTTCGGTACTCAGCCTCTCTGGTGTCAAGTCTGATTTTGGAAAAAAAAAAAAAAAAATCCAAAATCAGACAGAGTGTTGAGACCAGAGAGGCTAAGACCGCATTGACTCAGTGCGGTATTCAGCCTCTCTGGTGTCAAGTCTGATTTTGGAAAAAAAAAAAAAAAAAATCCAAAATCAGACAGAGTGTTGAGACCAGAGAGGCTAAGACCGCATTGACTCAGTGCGGTATTCAGCCTCTCTGGTGTCAAGTCTGATTTTGGAAAAAAAAAAAAAAATTCAAAATCAGACAGAGTGTTGACACCAGAGAGGCTAAGACCGCATTGACTCAGTGCGTTATTCAGCCTCTCTGGTGTCAAGTCTGATTTTAGAAAAAAAAAAAAAAAATCCAAAATCAGACAGAGTGTTGAGACTAGAGAGGCTAAGACCGCATTGACTCAGTGCGGTATTCAGCCTCTCTGGTGTCAAGTCTGATTTTGGAAAAAAAAAAAAAAAATCCAAAATCAGACAGAGTGTTGACACCAGAGAGGCTAAGACCGCATTGACTCAGTTCGGTATTCAGCCTCTCTGGTGTCAAGTCTGATTTTGGAAAAAAAAAAAAAAAATCCAAAATCAGACAGAGTGTTGAGACCAGAGAGGCTAAGACCGCATTGACTCAGTGCAGTATTCAGCCTCTCTGGTGTCAAGTCTGATTTTGGAAAAAAAAAAAAAAAATCCAAAATCAGACAGAGTGTTGACACCAGAGAGGCTAAGACCGCATTGACTCAGTGCGGTATTCAGCCTCTCTGGTGTCAAGTCTGATTTTGGAAAAAAAAAAAAAAAATCCAAAATCAGACAGAGTGTTGACACCAGAGAGGCTAAGACCGCATTGACTCAGTGCGGTATTCAGCCTCTCTGGTGTCAAGTCTGATTTTGGAAAAAAAAAAAAAAAATCCAAAATCAGACAGAGTGTTGACACCAGAGAGGCTAAGACCGCATTGACTCAGTTCGGTATTCAGCCTCTCTGGTGTCAAGTCTGATTTTGGAAAAAAAAAAAAAAAAATCCAAAATCAGACAGAGTGTTGAGACCCGAGAGGCTAAGACCGCATTGACTCAGTGCGGTATTCAGCCTCTCTGGTGTCAAGTCTGATTTTGGAAAAAAAAAAAAAAAAATCCAAAATCAGACAGAGTGTTGACACCAGAGAGGCTAAGACCGCATTGACTCAGTGCGGTATTCAGCCTCTCTGGTGTCAAGTCTGATTTTGGAAAAAAAAAAAAAAAATCCAAAATCAGACAGAGTGTTGAGACCAGAGAGGCTAAGACCGCATTGACTCAGTGCGGTATTCAGCCTCTCTGATGTCAAGTCTGATTTTGAAAAAAAAAAAAAAAAAAATCCAAAATCAGACAGAGTGTTGAGACCAGAGAGGCTAAGACCGCATTGACTCAGTGCGGTATTCAGCCTCTCTGGTGTCAAGTCTGATTTTGGAAAAAAAAAAAAAAAAATCCAAAATCAGACAGAGTGTTGAGACTAGAGAGGCTAAGACCGCATTGACTCAGTGCGGTATTCAGCCTCTCTGATGTCAAGTCTGATTTTGAAAAAAAAAAAAAAAAAAATCCAAAATCAGACAGAGTGTTGAGACCAGAGAGGCTAAGACCGCATTGACTCAGTGCGGTATTCAGCCTCTCTGGTGTCAAGTCTGATTTTGGAAAAAAAAAAAAAAAAATCCAAAATCAGACAGAGTGTTGACACCAGAGAGGCTAAGACCGCATTGACTCAGTGCGGTATTCAGCCTCTCTGGTGTCAAGTCTGATTTTGGAAAAAAAAAAAAAAAAAATCCAAAATCAGACAGAGTGTTGAGACCAGAGAGGCTAAGACCGCATTGACTCAGTGCGGTATTCAGCCTCTCTGGTGTCAAGTCTGATTTTAGAAAAAAAAAAAAAAAAATCCAAAATCAGACAGAGTGTTGAGACTAGAGAGGCTAAGACCGCATTGACTCAGTGCGGTATTCAGCCTCTCTGGTGTCAAGTCTGATTTTGGAAAAAAAAAAAAAAAAATCCAAAATCAGACAGAGTGTTGACACCAGAGAGGCTAAGACCGCATTGACTCAGTTCGGTATTCAGCCTCTCTGGTGTCAAGTCTGATTTTGGAAAAAAAAAAAAAAAAATCCAAAATCAGACAGAGTGTTGAGACCAGAGAGGCTAAGACCGCATTGACTCAGTGCAGTATTCAGCCTCTCTGGTGTCAAGTCTGATTTTGGAAAAAAAAAAAAAAAATCCAAAATCAGACAGAGTGTTGACACCAGAGAGGCTAAGACCGCATTGACTCAGTGCGGTATTCAGCCTCTCTGGTGTCAAGTCTGATTTTGGAAAAAAAAAAAAAAAATCCAAAATCAGACAGAGTGTTGACACCAGAGAGGCTAAGACCGCATTGACTCAGTGCGGTATTCAGCCTCTCTGGTGTCAAGTCTGATTTTGGAAAAAAAAAAAAAAAATCCAAAATCAGACAGAGTGTTGACACCAGAGAGGCTAAGACCGCATTGACTCAGTTCGGTATTCAGCCTCTCTGGTGTCAAGTCTGATTTTGGAAAAAAAAAAAAAAAAATCCAAAATCAGACAGAGTGTTGAGACCCGAGAGGCTAAGACCGCATTGACTCAGTGCGGTATTCAGCCTCTCTGGTGTCAAGTCTGATTTTGGAAAAAAAAAAAAAAAAATCCAAAATCAGACAGAGTGTTGACACCAGAGAGGCTAAGACCGCATTGACTCAGTGCGGTATTCAGCCTCTCTGGTGTCAAGTCTGATTTTGGAAAAAAAAAAAAAAAATCCAAAATCAGACAGAGTGTTGAGACCAGAGAGGCTAAGACCGCATTGACTCAGTGCGGTATTCAGCCTCTCTGATGTCAAGTCTGATTTTGAAAAAAAAAAAAAAAAAAATCCAAAATCAGACAGAGTGTTGAGACCAGAGAGGCTAAGACCGCATTGACTCAGTGCGGTATTCAGCCTCTCTGGTGTCAAGTCTGATTTTGGAAAAAAAAAAAAAAAAATCCAAAATCAGACAGAGTGTTGAGACTAGAGAGGCTAAGACCGCATTGACTCAGTGCGGTATTCAGCCTCTCTGATGTCAAGTCTGATTTTGAAAAAAAAAAAAAAAAAAATCCAAAATCAGACAGAGTGTTGAGACCAGAGAGGCTAAGACCGCATTGACTCAGTGCGGTATTCAGCCTCTCTGGTGTCAAGTCTGATTTTGGAAAAAAAAAAAAAAAAATCCAAAATCAGACAGAGTGTTGACACCAGAGAGGCTAAGACCGCATTGACTCAGTGCGGTATTCAGCCTCTCTGGTGTCAAGTCTGATTTTGGAAAAAAAAAAAAAAAAAATCCAAAATCAGACAGAGTGTTGAGACCAGAGAGGCTAAGACCGCATTGACTCAGTGCGGTATTCAGCCTCTCTGGTGTCAAGTCTGATTTTAGAAAAAAAAAAAAAAAAATCCAAAATCAGACAGAGTGTTGAGACTAGAGAGGCTAAGACCGCATTGACTCAGTGCGGTATTCAGCCTCTCTGGTGTCAAGTCTGATTTTGGAAAAAAAAAAAAAAAAATCCAAAATCAGACAGAGTGTTGACACCAGAGAGGCTAAGACCGCATTGACTCAGTTCGGTATTCAGCCTCTCTGGTGTCAAGTCTGATTTTGGAAAAAAAAAAAAAAAAAATCCAAAATCAGACAGAGTGTTGAGACCAGAGAGGCTAAGACCGCATTGACTCAGTGCGGTATTCAGCCTCTCTGGTGTCAAGTCTGATTTTGGAAAAAAAAAAAAAAAATCCAAAATCAGACAGAGTGTTGAGACCAGAGAGGCTAAGACCGCATTGACTCAGTGCAGTATTCAGCCTCTCTGGTGTCAAGTCTGATTTTGGAAAAAAAAAAAAAAAATCCAAAATCAGACAGAGTGTTGAGACCAGAGAGGCTAAGACCGCATTGACTCAGTGCGGTATTCAGCCTCTCTGGTGTCAAGTCTGATTTTGGAAAAAAAAAAAAAAAATCCAAAATCAGACAGAGTGTTGAGACCAGAGAGGCTAAGACCGCATTGACTCAGTGCGGTATTCAGCCTCTCTGGTGTCAAGTCTGATTTTGGAAAAAAAAAAAAAAAATCAAAAATCAGACAGAGTGTTGAGACCAGAGAGGCTAAGACCGCATTGACTCAGTGCGGTATTCAGCCTCTCTGGTGTCAAGTCTGATTTTGGAAAAAAAAAATCAAAAATCAAAAATCAGACAGAGTGTTGAGACCAGAGAGGCTAAGACCGCATTGACTCAGTGCGGTATTCAGCCTCTCTGGTGTCAAGTCTGATTTTGGAAAAAAAAAAAAAAAATCCAAAATCAGACAGAGTGTTGAGACCAGAGAGGCTAAGACCGCATTGACTCAGTGCGGTATTCAGCCTCTCTGGTGTCAAGTCTGATTTTGGAAAAAAAAAAAAAAAATCCAAAATCAGACAGAGTGTTGACACCAGAGAGGCTAAGACCGCATTGACTCAGTGCGGTATTCAGCCTCTCTGGTGTCAAGTCTGATTTTGGAAAAAAAAAAAAAAAATCCAAAATCAGACAGAGTGTTGACACCAGAGAGGCTAAGACCGCATTGACTCAGTTCGGTATTCAGCCTCTCTGGTGTCAAGTCTGATTTTGGAAAAAAAAAAAAAAAAAATCCAAAATCATACAGAGTGTTGACACCAGAGAGGCTAAGACCGCATTGACTCAGTGCGGTATTCAGCCTCTCTGGTGTCAAGTCTGATTTTGGAAAAAAAAAAAAAAAAATCCAAAATCATACAGAGTGTTGACACCAGAGAGGCTAAGACCGCATTGACTCAGTGCGGTATTCAGCCTCTCTGGTGTCAAGTCTGATTTTGGAAAAAAAAAAAAAAAAATCCAAAATCAGACAGAGTGTTGACACCAGAGAGGCTAAGACCGCATTGACTCAGTGCGGTATTCAGCCTCTCTTGTGTCAAGTCTGATTTTGGAAAAAAAAAAAAAAAAATCCAAAATCAGACAGAGTGTTGAGACTAGAGAGGCTAAGACCGCATTGACTCAGTGCGGTATTCAGCCTCTCTGGTGTCAAGTCTGATTTTGGAAAAAAAAAAAAAAAAAATCCAAAATCAGACAGAGTGTTGACACCAGAGAGGCTAAGACCGCATTGACTCAGTTCGGTATTCAGCCTCTCTGGTGTCAAGTCTGATTTTGGAAAAAAAAAAAAAAAAATCCAAAATCAGACAGAGTGTTGAGACCAGAGAGGCTAAGACCGCATTGACTCAGTGCGGTATTCAGCCTCTCTGGTGTCAAGTCTGATTTTGGAAAAAAAAAAAAAAAAATCCAAAATCAGACAGAGTGTTGAGACCAGAGAGGCTAAGACCGCATTGACTCAGTGCAGTATTCAGCCTCTCTGGTGTCAAGTCTGATTTTGGAAAAAAAAAAAAAAAATCCAAAATCAGACAGAGTGTTGACACCAGAGAGGCTAAGACCGCATTGACTCAGTGCGGTATTCAGCCTCTCTGGTGTCAAGTCTGATTTTGGAAAAAAAAAAAAAAAATCCAAAATCAGACAGAGTGTTGAGACCAGAGAGGCTAAGACCGCATTGACTCAGTGCAGTATTCAGCCTCTCTGGTGTCAAGTCTGATTTTGGAAAAAAAAAAAAAAAATCCAAAATCAGACAGAGTGTTGACACCAGAGAGGCTAAGACCGCATTGACTCAGTGCGGTATTCAGCCTCTCTGGTGTCAAGTCTGATTTTGGAAAAAAAAAAAAAAAAATCCAAAATCAGACAGAGTGTTGACACCAGAGAGGCTAAGACCGCATTGACTCAGTGCGGTATTCAGCCTCTCTTGTGTCAAGTCTGATTTTGGAAAAAAAAAAAAAAAATCCAAAATCAGACAGAGTGTTGAGACCAGAGAGGCTAAGACCGCATTGACTCAGTGCGGTATTCAGCCTCTCTGGTGTCAAGTCTGATTTTGGAAAAAAAAAAAAAAAAAATCCAAAATCAGACAGAGTGTTGAGACCAGAGAGGCTAAGACCGCATTGACTCAGTGCGGTATTCAGCCTCTCTGGTGTCAAGTCTGATTTTGGAAAAAAAAAAAAAAATCAAAAATCAGACAGAGTGTTGAGACCAGAGAGGCTAAGACTGCATTGACTCAGTGCGGTATTCAGCCTCTCTGGTGTCAAGTCTGATTTTGGAAAAAAAAAATCAAAAATCAAAAATCAGACAGAGTGTTGAGACCAGAGAGGCTAAGACCGCATTGACTCAGTGCGGTATTCAGCCTCTCTGGTGTCAAGTCTGATTTTGGAAAAAAAAAAAAAAAAATCCAAAATCAGACAGAGTGTTGAGACCAGAGAGGCTAAGACCGCATTGACTCAGTGCGGTATTCAGCCTCTCTGGTGTCAAGTCTGATTTTGGAAAAAAAAAAAAAAAATCCAAAATCAGACAGAGTGTTGACACCAGAGAGGCTAAGACCGCATTGACTCAGTGCGGTATTCAGCCTCTCTGGTGTCAAGTCTGATTTTGGAAAAAAAAAAAAAAAATCCAAAATCAGACAGAGTGTTGACACCAGAGAGGCTAAGACCGCATTGACTCAGTTCGGTATTCAGCCTCTCTGGTGTCAAGTCTGATTTTGGAAAAAAAAAAAAAAAAAATCCAAAATCATACAGAGTGTTGACACCAGAGAGGCTAAGACCGCATTGACTCAGTGCGGTATTCAGCCTCTCTGGTGTCAAGTCTGATTTTGGAAAAAAAAAAAAAAAAATCCAAAATCATACAGAGTGTTGACACCAGAGAGGCTAAGACCGCATTGACTCAGTGCGGTATTCAGCCTCTCTGGTGTCAAGTCTGATTTTGGAAAAAAAAAAAAAAAATCCAAAATCAGACAGAGTGTTGACACCAGAGAGGCTAAGACCGCATTGACTCAGTGCGGTATTCAGCCTCTCTGGTGTCAAGTCTGATTTTGGAAAAAAAAAAAAAAAATCCAAAATCAGACAGAGTGTTGAGACCAGAGAGGCTAAGATCGCATTGACTCAGTGCAGTATTCAGCCTCTCTGGTGTCAAGTCTGATTTTGGAAAAAAAAAAAAAAAATCCAAAATCAGACAGAGTGTTGAGACCAGAGAGGCTAAGACCGCATTGACTCAGTGCGGTATTCAGCCTCTCTGGTGTCAAGTCTGATTTTGGAAAAAAAAAAAAAATCCAAAATCAGACAGAGTGTTGACACCAGAGAGGCTAAGACCGCATTGACTCAGTGCGGTATTCAGCCTCTCTGGTGTCAAGTCTGATTTTGGGAAAAAAAAAAAAAAAAAATCAAAATCAGACAGAGTGTTGAGACCAGAGAGGCTAAGACCGCATTGACTCAGTGCAGTATTCAGCCTCTCTGGTGTCAAGTCTGATTTTGGAAAAAAAAAAAAAAAATCCAAAATCAGACAGAGTGTTGACACCAGAGAGGCTAAGACCGCATTGACTCAGTGCGGTATTCAGCCTCTCTGGTGTCAAGTCTGATTTTGGAAAAAAAAAAAAAAAATCCAAAATCAGACAGAGTGTTGAGACCAGAGAGGCTAAGACCGCATTGACTCAGTGCAGTATTCAGCCTCTCTGGTGTCAAGTCTGATTTTGGAAAAAAAAAAAAAAAATCCAAAATCAGACAGAGTGTTGACACCAGAGAGGCTAAGACCGCATTGACTCAGTGCGGTATTCAGCCTCTCTGGTGTCAAGTCTGATTTTGGAAAAAAAAAAAAAAAAAATCCAAAATCATACAGAGTGTTGACACCAGAGAGGCTAAGACCGCATTGACTCAGTGCGGTATTCAGCCTCTCTGGTGTCAAGTCTGATTTTGGAAAAAAAAAAAAAAAATCCAAAATCAGACAGAGTGTTGACACCAGAGAGGCTAAGACCGCATTGACTCAGTGCGGTATTCAGCCTCTCTGGTGTCAAGTCTGATTTTGGAAAAAAAAAAAAAAAAATCCAAAATCAGACAGAGTGTTGAGACCAGAGAGGCTAAGATCGCATTGACTCAGTGCAGTATTCAGCCTCTCTGGTGTCAAGTCTGATTTTGGAAAAAAAAAAAGAAAATCCAAAATCAGACAGAGTGTTGAGACCAGAGAGGCTAAGACCGCATTGACTCAGTGCGGTATTCAGCCTCTCTGGTGTCAAGTCTGATTTTGGAAAAAAAAAAAAAATCCAAAATCAGACAGAGTGTTGACACCAGAGAGGCTAAGACCGCATTGACTCAGTGCGGTATTCAGCCTCTCTGGTGTCAAGTCTGATTTTGGGGAAAAAAAAAAAAAAAAATCAAAATCAGACAGAGTGTTGAGACCAGAGAGGCTAAGACCGCATTGACTCAGTGCAGTATTCAGCCTCTCTGGTGTCAAGTCTGATTTTGGAAAAAAAAAAAAAAAATCCAAAATCAGACAGAGTGTTGACACCAGAGAGGCTAAGACCGCATTGACTCAGTGCGGTATTCAGCCTCTCTGGTGTCAAGTCTGATTTTGGAAAAAAAAAAAAAAAATCCAAAATCAGACAGAGTGTTGAGACCAGAGAGGCTAAGACCGCATTGACTCAGTGCAGTATTCAGCCTCTCTGGTGTCAAGTCTGATTTTGGAAAAAAAAAAAAAAAATCCAAAATCAGACAGAGTGTTGACACCAGAGAGGCTAAGACCGCATTGACTCAGTGCGGTATTCAGCCTCTCTGGTGTCAAGTCTGATTTTGGAAAAAAAAAAAAAAAAATCCAAAATCAGACAGAGTGTTGACACCAGAGAGGCTAAGACCGCATTGACTCAGTGCGGTATTCAGCCTCTCTGGTGTCAAGTCTGATTTTGGAAAAAAAAAAAAAAAATCCAAAATCAGACAGAGTGTTGAGACCAGAGAGGCTAAGACCGCATTGACTCAGTGCGGTATTCAGCCTCTCTGGTGTCAAGTCTGATTTTGGAAAAAAAAAAAAAAAAATCCAAAATCAGACAGAGTGTTGAGACCAGAGAGGCTAAGACCGCATTGACTCAGTGCGGTATTCAGCCTCTCTGGTGTCAAGTCTGATTTTGGAAAAAAAAAAAAAAATCAAAAATCAGACAGAGTGTTGAGACCAGAGAGGCTAAGACCGCATTGACTCAGTGCGGTATTCAGCCTCTCTGGTGTCAAGTCTGATTTTGGAAAAAAAAAAAAAAAATCCAAAATCAGACAGAGTGTTGACACCAGAGAGGCTAAGACCGCATTGACTCAGTGCGGTATTCAGCCTCTCTGGTGTCAAGTCTGATTTTGGAAAAAAAAAAAAAAAATCCAAAATCAGACAGAGTGTTGACACCAGAGAGGCTAAGACCGCATTGACTCAGTTCGGTATTCAGCCTCTCTGGTGTCAAGTCTGATTTTGGAAAAAAAAAAAAAAAAAATCCAAAATCATACAGAGTGTTGACACCAGAGAGGCTAAGACCGCATTGACTCAGTGCGGTATTCAGCCTCTCTGGTGTCAAGTCTGATTTTGGAAAAAAAAAAAAAAAAAATCGAAAATCATACAGAGTGTTGACACCAGAGAGGCTAAGACCGCATTGACTCAGTGCGGTATTCAGCCTCTCTGGTGTCAAGTCTGATTTTGGAAAAAAAAAAAAAAAATCCAAAATCAGACAGAGTGTTGACACCAGAGAGGCTAAGACCGCATTGACTCAGTGCGGTATTCAGCCTCTCTGGTGTCAAGTCTGATTTTGGAAAAAAAAAAAAAAAATCCAAAATCAGACAGAGTGTTGAGACCAGAGAGGCTAAGATCGCATTGACTCAGTGCAGTATTCAGCCTCTCTGGTGTCAAGTCTGATTTTGGAAAAAAAAAAAAAAAATCCAAAATCAGACAGAGTGTTGAGACCAGAGAGGCTAAGACCGCATTGACTCAGTGCGGTATTCAGCCTCTCTGGTGTCAAGTCTGATTTTGGAAAAAAAAAAAAAAATCCAAAATCAGACAGAGTGTTGACACCAGAGAGGCTAAGACCGCATTGACTCAGTGCGGTATTCAGCCTCTCTGGTGTCAAGTCTGATTTTGGGAAAAAAAAAAAAAAAAAATCAAAATCAGACAGAGTGTTGAGACCAGAGAGGCTAAGACCGCATTGACTCAGTGCGGTATTCAGCCTCTCTGGTGTCAAGTCTGATTTTGGAAAAAAAAAAAAAAAATCCAAAATCAGACAGAGTGTTGACACCAGAGAGGCTAAGACCGCATTGACTCAGTGCGGTATTCAGCCTCTCTGGTGTCAAGTCTGATTTTGGAAAAAAAAAAAAAAAATCCAAAATCAGACAGAGTGTTGAGACCAGAGAGGCTAAGACCGCATTGACTCAGTGCAGTATTCAGCCTCTCTGGTGTCAAGTCTGATTTTGGAAAAAAAAAAAAAAAAAATCCAAAATCAGACAGAGTGTTGACACCAGAGAGGCTAAGACCGCATTGACTCAGTGCGGTATTCAGCCTCTCTGGTGTCAAGTCTGATTTTGGAAAGAAAAAAACAAAAAAAATCCAAAATCAGACAGAGTGTTGAGACCAGAGAGGCTAAGACCGCATTGACTCAGTGCGGTATTCAGCCTCTCTGGTGTCAAGTCTGATTTTGGAAAAAAAAAAAAAAAAATCCAAAATCAGACAGAGTGTTGACACCAGAGAGGCTAAGACCGCATTGACTCAGTGCGGTATTCAGCCTCTCTGGTGTCAAGTCTGATTTTGGAAAAAAAAAAAAAAAATCCAAAATCAGACAGAGTGTTGAGACCAGAGAGGCTAAGACCGCATTGACTCAGTGCAGTATTCAGCCTCTGATTTTGGAAAAAAAAAAAAAAAATCTAAAATCAGACAGAGTGTTGACACCAGAGAGGCTAAGACCGCATTGACTCAGTGCGGTATTCAGCCTCTCTGGTGTCAAGTCTGATTTTGGAAAAAAAAAAAAAAAAAAAAAATCAGACAGAGTGTTGACACCAGAGAGGCTAAGACCGCATTGACTCAGTGCGGTATTCAGCCTCTCTGGTGTCAAGTCTGATTTTGGAAAAAAAAAAAAAAAAATCCAAAATCAGACAGAGTGTTGACACCAGAGAGGCTAAGACCGCATTGACTCAGTGCGGTATTCAGCCTCTCTGGTGTCAAGTCTGATTTCGGAAAAAAAAAAAAAAATCCAAAATCAGACAGAGTGTTGACACCAGAGAGGCTAAGACCGCATTGACTCAGTGCGGTATTCAGCCTCTCTGGTGTCAAGTCTGATTTTGAAAAAAAAAAAAAAAAAATCCAAAATCAGACAGAGTGTTGAGACCAGAGAGGCTAAGACCGCATTGACTCAGTGCGGTATTCAGCCTCTCTGGTGTCAAGTCTGATTTTGGAAAAAAAAAAAAAAAAAATCCAAAATCAGACAGAGTGTTGACACCAGAGAGGCTAAGACCGCATTGACTCAGTGCGGTATTCAGCCTCTCTGCTGTCAAGTCTGATTTTGGAAAAAAAAAAAAAAAAAAGCAAAATCAGACAGAGTGTTGAGACCAGAGAGGCTAAGACCGCATTGACTCAGTGCGGTATTCAGCCTCTCTGGTGTCAAGTCTGATTTTGGAAAAAAAAAAAAAAAAATCCAAAATCAGACAGTGTTGAGACCAGAGAGGCTAAGACCGCATTGACTCAGTGCGGTATTCAGCCTCTCTGGTGTCAAGTCTGATTTTTGAAAAAAAAAAAAAAATCCAAAATCAGACAGAGTGTTGACACCAGAGAGGCTAATACCGCATTGACTCAGTGCGGTATTCAGCCTCTCTGGTGTCAAGTCTGATTTTGGAAAAAAAAAAAAAAAAATCCAAAATCAGACAGAGTGTTGACACCAGAGAGGCTAAGACCGCATTGACTCAGTGCGGTATTCAGCCTCTCTGGTGTCAAGTCTGATTTTGGAAAAAAAAAAAAAAAATCCAAAATCAGACAGAGTGTTGAGACCAGAGAGGCTAAGACCGCATTGACTCAGTGCAGTATTCAGCCTCTGATTTTGGAAAAAAAAAAAAAAAAATCTAAAATCAGACCGAGTGTTGACACCAGAGAGGCTAAGACCGCATTGGCTCAGTGCGGTATTCAGCCTCTCTGGTGTCAAGTCTGATTTTGGAAAAAAAAAAAAAAAAAAAAAATCAGACAGAGTGTTGACACCAGAGAGGCTAAGACCGCATTGACTCAGTGCGGTATTCAGCCTCTCTGGTGTCAAGTCTGATTTTGGAAAAAAAAAAAAAAAAATCCAAAATCAGACAGAGTGTTGACACCAGAGAGGCTAAGACCGCATTGACTCAGTGCGGTATTCAGCCTCTCTGGTGTCAAGTCTGATTTCGGAAAAAAAAAAAAAAAAATCCAAAATCAGACAGAGTGTTGAGACCAGAGAGGCTAAGACCGCATTGACTCAGTGCGGTATTCAGCCTCTCTGGTGTCAAGTCTGATTTTGAAAAAAAAAAAAAAAAATCCAAAATCAGACAGAGTGTTGAGACCAGAGAGGCTAAGACCGCATTGACTCAGTGCGGTATTCAGCCTCTCTGGTGTCAAGTCTGATTTTGGAAAAAAAAAAAAAAAATCCAAAATCAGACAGAGTGTTGACACCAGAGAGGCTAAGACCGCATTGACTCAGTGCGGTATTCAGCCTCTCTGGTGTCAAGTCTGATTTTGGAAAAAAAAAAAAAAAATCCAAAATCAGACAGAGTGTTGACACCAGAGAGGCTAAGACCGCATTGACTCAGTTCGGTATTCAGCCTCTCTGGTGTCAAGTCTGATTTTGGAAAAAAAAAAAAAAAAAATCCAAAATCATACAGAGTGTTGACACCAGAGAGGCTAAGACCGCATTGACTCAGTGCGGTATTCAGCCTCTCTGGTGTCAAGTCTGATTTTGGAAAAAAAAAAAAAAAAATCCAAAATCATACAGAGTGTTGACACCAGAGAGGCTAAGACCGCATTGACTCAGTGCGGTATTCAGCCTCTCTGGTGTCAAGTCTGATTTTGGGAAAAAAAAAAAAAAATCCAAAATCAGACAGAGTGTTGACACCAGAGAGGCTAAGACCGCATTGACTCAGTGCGGTATTCAGCCTCTCTGGTGTCAAGTCTGATTTTGGAAAAAAAAAAAAAAAATCCAAAATCAGACAGAGTGTTGAGACCAGAGAGGCTAAGATCGCATTGACTCAGTGCAGTATTCAGCCTCTCTGGTGTCAAGTCTGATTTTGGAAAAAAAAAAAAAAAATCCAAAATCAGACAGAGTGTTGAGACCAGAGAGGCTAAGACCGCATTGACTCAGTGCGGTATTCAGCCTCTCTGGTGTCAAGTCTGATTTTGGAAAAAAAAAAAAAAAATCCAAAATCAGACAGAGTGTTGACACCAGAGAGGCTAAGACCGCATTGACTCAGTGCGGTATTCAGCCTCTCTGGTGTCAAGTCTGATTTTGGAAAAAAAAAAAAAAAATCCAAAATCAGACAGAGTGTTGAGACCAGAGAGGCTAAGACCGCATTGACTCAGTGCAGTATTCAGCCTCTCTGGTGTCAAGTCTGATTTTGGAAAAAAAAAAAAAAAAAATCCAAAATCAGACAGAGTGTTGACACCAGAGAGGCTAAGACCGCATTGACTCAGTGCGGTATTCAGCCTCTCTGGTGTCAAGTCTGATTTTGGAAAGAAAAAAACAAAAAAAATCCAAAATCAGACAGAGTGTTGAGACCAGAGAGGCTAAGACCGCATTGACTCAGTGCGGTATTCAGCCTCTCTGGTGTCAAGTCTGATTTTGGAAAAAAAAAAAAAAAAATCCAAAATCAGACAGAGTGTTGACACCAGAGAGGCTAAGACCGCATTGACTCAGTGCGGTATTCAGCCTCTCTGGTGTCAAGTCTGATTTTGGAAAAAAAAAAAAAAAATCCAAAATCAGACAGAGTGTTGAGACCAGAGAGGCTAAGACCGCATTGACTCAGTGCAGTATTCAGCCTCTGATTTTGGAAAAAAAAAAAAAAAAATCTAAAATCAGACAGAGTGTTGACACCAGAGAGGCTAAGACCGCATTGACTCAGTGCGGTATTCAGCCTCTCTGGTGTCAAGTCTGATTTTGGAAAAAAAAAAAAAAAAAAAAAATCAGACAGAGTGTTGACACCAGAGAGGCTAAGACCGCATTGACTCAGTGCGGTATTCAGCCTCTCTGGTGTCAAGTCTGATTTTGGAAAAAAAAAAAAAAAAATCCAAAATCAGACAGAGTGTTGACACCAGAGAGGCTAAGACCGCATTGACTCAGTGCGGTATTCAGCCTCTCTGGTGTCAAGTCTGATTTCGGAAAAAAAAAAAAAAAATCCAAAATCAGACAGAGTGTTGACACCAGAGAGGCTAAGACCGCATTGACTCAGTGCGGTATTCAGCCTCTCTGGTGTCAAGTCTGATTTTGAAAAAAAAAAAAAAAAAATCCAAAATCAGACAGAGTGTTGAGACCAGAGAGGCTAAGACCGCATTGACTCAGTGCGGTATTCAGCCTCTCTGGTGTCAAGTCTGATTTTGGAAAAAAAAAAAAAAAAAATCCAAAATCAGACAGAGTGTTGACACCAGAGAGGCTAAGACCGCATTGACTCAGTGCGGTATTCAGCCTCTCTGCTGTCAAGTCTGATTTTGGAAAAAAAAAAAAAAAAATGCAAAATCAGACAGAGTGTTGAGACCAGAGAGGCTAAGACCGCATTGACTCAGTGCGGTATTCAGCCTCTCTGGTGTCAAGTCTGATTTTGGAAAAAAAAAAAAAAAAATCCAAAATCAGACAGTGTTGAGACCAGAGAGGCTAAGACCGCATTGACTCAGTGCGGTATTCAGCCTCTCTGGTGTCAAGTCTGATTTTTGAAAAAAAAAAAAAAATCCAAAATCAGACAGAGTGTTGACACCAGAGAGGCTAATACCGCATTGACTCAGTGCGGTATTCAGCCTCTCTGGTGTCAAGTCTGATTTTGGAAAAAAAAAAAAAAAAATCCAAAATCAGACAGAGTGTTGACACCAGAGAGGCTAAGACCGCATTGACTCAGTGCGGTATTCAGCCTCTCTGGTGTCAAGTCTGATTTTGGAAAAAAAAAAAAAAAATCCAAAATCAGACAGAGTGTTGAGACCAGAGAGGCTAAGACCGCATTGACTCAGTGCAGTATTCAGCCTCTGATTTTGGAAAAAAAAAAAAAAAAATCTAAAATCAGACCGAGTGTTGACACCAGAGAGGCTAAGACCGCATTGGCTCAGTGCGGTATTCAGCCTCTCTGGTGTCAAGTCTGATTTTGGAAAAAAAAAAAAAAAAAAAAAATCAGACAGAGTGTTGACACCAGAGAGGCTAAGACCGCATTGACTCAGTGCGGTATTCAGCCTCTCTGGTGTCAAGTCTGATTTTGGAAAAAAAAAAAAAAAAATCCAAAATCAGACAGAGTGTTGACACCAGAGAGGCTAAGACCGCATTGACTCAGTGCGGTATTCAGCCTCTCTGGTGTCAAGTCTGATTTCGGAAAAAAAAAAAAAAATCCAAAATCAGACAGAGTGTTGACACCAGAGAGGCTAAGACCGCATTGACTCAGTGCGGTATTCAGCCTCTCTGGTGTCAAGTCTGATTTTGGAAAAAAAAAAAAAAAATCCAAAATCAGACAGAGTGTTGAGACCAGAGAGGCTAAGACCGCATTGACTCAGTGCGGTATTCAGCCTCTCTGGTGTCAAGTCTGATTTTGGAAAAAAAAAAAAAAAAATCCAAAATCAGACAGAGTGTTGACACCAGAGAGGCTAAGACCGCATTGACTCAGTGCGGTATTCAGCCTCTCTGGTGTCAAGTCTGATTTTGGAAAAAAAAAAAAAAAAATCCAAAATCAGACAGAGTGTTGACACCAGAGAGGCTAAGACCGCATTGACTCAGTGCGGTATTCAGCCTCTCTGGTGTCAAGTCTGATTTCGGAAAAAAAAAAAAAAATCCAAAATCAGACAGAGTGTTGACACCAGAGAGGCTAAGACCGCATTGACTCAGTGCGGTATTCAGCCTCTCTGGTGTCAAGTCTGATTTTGGAAAAAAAAAAAAAAAATCCAAAATCAGACAGAGTGTTGAGACCAGAGAGGCTAAGACCGCATTGACTCAGTGCGGTATTCAGCCTCTCTGGTGTCAAGTCTGATTTTGGAAAAAAAAAAAAAAAAAATCCAAAATCAGACAGAGTGTTGACACCAGAGAGGCTAAGACCGCATTGACTCAGTGCGGTATTCAGCCTCTCTGCTGTCAAGTCTGATTTTGGAAAAAAAAAAAAAAAAATGCAAAATCAGACAGAGTGTTGAGACCAGAGAGGCTAAGACCGCATTGACTCAGTGCAGTATTCAGCCTCTCTGGTGTCAAGTCTGATTTTGGAAAAAAAAAAAAAAATCCAAAATCAGACAGAGTGTTGACACCAGAGAGGCTAAGACCGCATTGACTCAGTGCGGTATTCAGCCTCTCTGGTGTCAAGTCTGATTTTGGAAAAAAAAAAAAAAAAATCCAAAATCAGACAGTGTTGAGACCAGAGAGGCTAAGACCGCATTGACTCAGTGCGGTATTCAGCCTCTCTGGTGTCAAGTCTGATTTTTGAAAAAAAAAAAAAAATCCAAAATCAGACAGAGTGTTGACACCAGAGAGGCTAATACCGCATTGACTCAGTGCGGTATTCAGCCTCTCTGGTGTCAAGTCTGATTTTGGAAAAAAAAAAAAAAAATCCAAAATCAGACAGAGTGTTGAGACCAGAGAGGCTAAGACCGCATTGACTCAGTGCGGTATTCAGCCTCTCTGGTGTCAAGTCTGATTTTGGAAAAAAAAAAAAAAAAAATCCAAAATCAGACAGAGTGTTGACACCAGAGAGGCTAAGACCGCATTGACTCAGTGCGGTATTCAGCCTCTCTGCTGTCAAGTCTGATTTTGGAAAAAAAAAAAAAAAAATGCAAAATCAGACAGAGTGTTGAGACCAGAGAGGCTAAGACCGCATTGACTCAGTGCGGTATTCAGCCTCTCTGGTGTCAAGTCTGATTTTGGAAAAAAAAAAAAAATCCAAAATCAGACAGAGTGTTGACACCAGAGAGGCTAAGACCGCATTGACTCAGTGCGGTATTCAGCCTCTCTGGTGTCAAGTCTGATTTTGGAAAAAAAAAAAAAAAAATCCAAAATCAGACAGTGTTGAGACCAGAGAGGCTAAGACCGCATTGACTCAGTGCGGTATTCAGCCTCTCTGGTGTCAAGTCTGATTTTTGAAAAAAAAAAAAAAATCCAAAATCAGACAGAGTGTTGACACCAGAGAGGCTAATACCGCATTGACTCAGTGCGGTATTCAGCCTCTCTGGTGTCAAGTCTGATTTTGGAAAAAAAAAAAAAAAATCCAAAATCAGACAGAGTGTTGACACCAGAGAGGCTAAGACCGCATTGACTCAGTGCGGTATTCAGCCTCTCTGGTGTCAAGTCTGATTTCGGAAAAAAAAAAAAAAATCCAAAATCAGACAGAGTGTTGACACCAGAGAGGCTAAGACCGCATTGACTCAGTGCGGTATTCAGCCTCTCTGGTGTCAAGTCTGATTTTGGAAAAAAAAAAAAAAAATCCAAAATCAGACAGAGTGTTGAGACCAGAGAGGCTAAGACCGCATTGACTCAGTGCGGTATTCAGCCTCTCTGGTGTCAAGTCTGATTTTGGAAAAAAAAAAAAAAAAAATCCAAAATCAGACAGAGTGTTGACACCAGAGAGGCTAAGACCGCATTGACTCAGTGCTGTATTCAGCCTCTCTGGTGTCAAGTCTGATTTTGGAAAAAAAAAAAAAAAAATCCAAAATCAGACAGTGTTGAGACCAGAGAGGCTAAGACCGCATTGACTCAGTGCGGTATTCAGCCTCTCTGGTGTCAAGTCTGATTTTGGAAAAAAAAAAAAAAAATCCAAAATCAGACAGAGTGTTGAGACCAGAGAGGCTAAGACCGCATTGACTCAGTGCGGTATTCAGCCTCTCTGGTGTCAAGTCTGATTTTGGAAAAAAAAAAAAAAAAAATCCAAAATCAGACAGAGTGTTGACACCAGAGAGGCTAAGACCGCATTGACTCAGTGCGGTATTCAGCCTCTCTGCTGTCAAGTCTGATTTTGGAAAAAAAAAAAAAAAAAAGCAAAATCAGACAGAGTGTTGAGACCAGAGAGGCTAAGACCGCATTGACTCAGTGCGGTATTCAGCCTCTCTGGTGTCAAGTCTGATTTTGGAAAAAAAAAAAAAAATCCAAAATCAGACAGAGTGTTGACACCAGAGAGGCTAAGACCGCATTGACTCAGTGCGGTATTCAGCCTCTCTGGTGTCAAGTCTGATTTTGGAAAAAAAAAAAAAAAAATCCAAAATCAGACAGTGTTGAGACCAGAGAGGCTAAGACCGCATTGACTCAGTGCGGTATTCAGCCTCTCTGGTGTCAAGTCTGATTTTTGAAAAAAAAAAAAAAATCCAAAATCAGACAGAGTGTTGACACCAGAGAGGCTAATACCGCATTGACTCAGTGCGGTATTCAGCCTCTCTGGTGTCAAGTCTGATTTTGGAAAAAAAAAAAAAAAAATCCAAAATCAGACAGAGTGTTGACACCAGAGAGGCTAAGACCGCATTGACTCAGTGCGGTATTCAGCCTCTCTGGTGTCAAGTCTGATTTTGGAAAAAAAAAAAAAAAATCCAAAATCAGACAGAGTGTTGAGACCAGAGAGGCTAAGACCGCATTGACTCAGTGCAGTATTCAGCCTCTGATTTTGGAAAAAAAAAAAAAAAAATCTAAAATCAGACCGAGTGTTGACACCAGAGAGGCTAAGACCGCATTGGCTCAGTGCGGTATTCAGCCTCTCTGGTGTCAAGTCTGATTTTGGAAAAAAAAAAAAAAAAAAAAATCAGACAGAGTGTTGACACCAGAGAGGCTAAGACCGCATTGACTCAGTGCGGTATTCAGCCTCTCTGGTGTCAAGTCTGATTTTGGAAAAAAAAAAAAAAAAATCCAAAATCAGACAGAGTGTTGACACCAGAGAGGCTAAGACCGCATTGACTCAGTGCGGTATTCAGCCTCTCTGGTGTCAAGTCTGATTTCGGAAAAAAAAAAAAAAAAATCCAAAATCAGACAGAGTGTTGAGACCAGAGAGGCTAAGACCGCATTGACTCAGTGCGGTATTCAGCCTCTCTGGTGTCAAGTCTGATTTTGAAAAAAAAAAAAAAAAATCCAAAATCAGACAGAGTGTTGAGACCAGAGAGGCTAAGACCGCATTGACTCAGTGCGGTATTCAGCCTCTCTGGTGTCAAGTCTGATTTTGGAAAAAAAAAAAAAAAATCCAAAATCAGACAGAGTGTTGACACCAGAGAGGCTAAGACCGCATTGACTCAGTTCGGTATTCAGCCTCTCTGGTGTCAAGTCTGATTTTGGAAAAAAAAAAAAAAAAAATCCAAAATCATACAGAGTGTTGACACCAGAGAGGCTAAGACCGCATTGACTCAGTGCGGTATTCAGCCTCTCTGGTGTCAAGTCTGATTTTGGAAAAAAAAAAAAAAAAATCCAAAATCATACAGAGTGTTGACACCAGAGAGGCTAAGACCGCATTGACTCAGTGCGGTATTCAGCCTCTCTGGTGTCAAGTCTGATTTTGGAAAAAAAAAAAAAAAATCCAAAATCAGACAGAGTGTTGACACCAGAGAGGCTAAGACCGCATTGACTCAGTGCGGTATTCAGCCTCTCTGGTGTCAAGTCTGATTTTGGAAAAAAAAAAAAAAAATCCAAAATCAGACAGAGTGTTGAGACCAGAGAGGCTAAGATCGCATTGACTCAGTGCAGTATTCAGCCTCTCTGGTGTCAAGTCTGATTTTGGAAAAAAAAAAAAAAAATCCAAAATCAGACAGAGTGTTGAGACCAGAGAGGCTAAGACCGCATTGACTCAGTGCGGTATTCAGCCTCTCTGGTGTCAAGTCTGATTTTGGAAAAAAAAAAAAAAATCCAAAATCAGACAGAGTGTTGACACCAGAGAGGCTAAGACCGCATTGACTCAGTGCGGTATTCAGCCTCTCTGGTGTCAAGTCTGATTTTGGGAAAAAAAAAAAAAAAAAATCAAAATCAGACAGAGTGTTGAGACCAGAGAGGCTAAGACCGCATTGACTCAGTGCGGTATTCAGCCTCTCTGGTGTCAAGTCTGATTTTGGAAAAAAAAAAAAAAAATCCAAAATCAGACAGAGTGTTGACACCAGAGAGGCTAAGACCGCATTGACTCAGTGCGGTATTCAGCCTCTCTGGTGTCAAGTCTGATTTTGGAAAAAAAAAAAAAAAATCCAAAATCAGACAGAGTGTTGAGACCAGAGAGGCTAAGACCGCATTGACTCAGTGCAGTATTCAGCCTCTCTGGTGTCAAGTCTGATTTTGGAAAAAAAAAAAAAAAAAATCCAAAATCAGACAGAGTGTTGACACCAGAGAGGCTAAGACCGCATTGACTCAGTGCGGTATTCAGCCTCTCTGGTGTCAAGTCTGATTTTGGAAAGAAAAAAACAAAAAAAATCCAAAATCAGACAGAGTGTTGAGACCAGAGAGGCTAAGACCGCATTGACTCAGTGCGGTATTCAGCCTCTCTGGTGTCAAGTCTGATTTTGGAAAAAAAAAAAAAAAAATCCAAAATCAGACAGAGTGTTGACACCAGAGAGGCTAAGACCGCATTGACTCAGTGCGGTATTCAGCCTCTCTGGTGTCAAGTCTGATTTTGGAAAAAAAAAAAAAAAATCCAAAATCAGACAGAGTGTTGAGACCAGAGAGGCTAAGACCGCATTGACTCAGTGCAGTATTCAGCCTCTGATTTTGGAAAAAAAAAAAAAAAAATCTAAAATCAGACAGAGTGTTGACACCAGAGAGGCTAAGACCGCATTGACTCAGTGCGGTATTCAGCCTCTCTGGTGTCAAGTCTGATTTTGGAAAAAAAAAAAAAAAAAAAAAATCAGACAGAGTGTTGACACCAGAGAGGCTAAGACCGCATTGACTCAGTGCGGTATTCAGCCTCTCTGGTGTCAAGTCTGATTTTGGAAAAAAAAAAAAAAAAATCCAAAATCAGACAGAGTGTTGACACCAGAGAGGCTAAGACCGCATTGACTCAGTGCGGTATTCAGCCTCTCTGGTGTCAAGTCTGATTTCGGAAAAAAAAAAAAAAATCCAAAATCAGACAGAGTGTTGACACCAGAGAGGCTAAGACCGCATTGACTCAGTGCGGTATTCAGCCTCTCTGGTGTCAAGTCTGATTTTGAAAAAAAAAAAAAAAAAATCCAAAATCAGACAGAGTGTTGAGACCAGAGAGGCTAAGACCGCATTGACTCAGTGCGGTATTCAGCCTCTCTGGTGTCAAGTCTGATTTTGGAAAAAAAAAAAAAAAAAATCCAAAATCAGACAGAGTGTTGACACCAGAGAGGCTAAGACCGCATTGACTCAGTGCGGTATTCAGCCTCTCTGCTGTCAAGTCTGATTTTGGAAAAAAAAAAAAAAAAATGCAAAATCAGACAGAGTGTTGAGACCAGAGAGGCTAAGACCGCATTGACTCAGTGCGGTATTCAGCCTCTCTGGTGTCAAGTCTGATTTTGGAAAAAAAAAAAAAAAAATCCAAAATCAGACAGTGTTGAGACCAGAGAGGCTAAGACCGCATTGACTCAGTGCGGTATTCAGCCTCTCTGGTGTCAAGTCTGATTTTTGAAAAAAAAAAAAAAATCCAAAATCAGACAGAGTGTTGACACCAGAGAGGCTAATACCGCATTGACTCAGTGCGGTATTCAGCCTCTCTGGTGTCAAGTCTGATTTTGGAAAAAAAAAAAAAAAAATCCAAAATCAGACAGAGTGTTGACACCAGAGAGGCTAAGACCGCATTGACTCAGTGCGGTATTCAGCCTCTCTGGTGTCAAGTCTGATTTTGGAAAAAAAAAAAAAAAATCCAAAATCAGACAGAGTGTTGAGACCAGAGAGGCTAAGACCGCATTGACTCAGTGCAGTATTCAGCCTCTGATTTTGGAAAAAAAAAAAAAAAAATCTAAAATCAGACCGAGTGTTGACACCAGAGAGGCTAAGACCGCATTGGCTCAGTGCGGTATTCAGCCTCTCTGGTGTCAAGTCTGATTTTGGAAAAAAAAAAAAAAAAAAAAAATCAGACAGAGTGTTGACACCAGAGAGGCTAAGACCGCATTGACTCAGTGCGGTATTCAGCCTCTCTGGTGTCAAGTCTGATTTTGGAAAAAAAAAAAAAAAAATCCAAAATCAGACAGAGTGTTGACACCAGAGAGGCTAAGACCGCATTGACTCAGTGCGGTATTCAGCCTCTCTGGTGTCAAGTCTGATTTCGGAAAAAAAAAAAAAAATCCAAAATCAGACAGAGTGTTGACACCAGAGAGGCTAAGACCGCATTGACTCAGTGCGGTATTCAGCCTCTCTGGTGTCAAGTCTGATTTTGGAAAAAAAAAAAAAAAATCCAAAATCAGACAGAGTGTTGAGACCAGAGAGGCTAAGACCGCATTGACTCAGTGCGGTATTCAGCCTCTCTGGTGTCAAGTCTGATTTTGGAAAAAAAAAAAAAAAAATCCAAAATCAGACAGAGTGTTGACACCAGAGAGGCTAAGACCGCATTGACTCAGTGCGGTATTCAGCCTCTCTGGTGTCAAGTCTGATTTTGGAAAAAAAAAAAAAAAAATCCAAAATCAGACAGAGTGTTGACACCAGAGAGGCTAAGACCGCATTGACTCAGTGCGGTATTCAGCCTCTCTGGTGTCAAGTCTGATTTCGGAAAAAAAAAAAAAAATCCAAAATCAGACAGAGTGTTGACACCAGAGAGGCTAAGACCGCATTGACTCAGTGCGGTATTCAGCCTCTCTGGTGTCAAGTCTGATTTTGGAAAAAAAAAAAAAAAATCCAAAATCAGACAGAGTGTTGAGACCAGAGAGGCTAAGACCGCATTGACTCAGTGCGGTATTCAGCCTCTCTGGTGTCAAGTCTGATTTTGGAAAAAAAAAAAAAAGAAATCCAAAATCAGACAGAGTGTTGACACCAGAGAGGCTAAGACCGCATTGACTCAGTGCGGTATTCAGCCTCTCTGCTGTCAAGTCTGATTTTGGAAAAAAAAAAAAAAAAATGCAAAATCAGACAGAGTGTTGAGACCAGAGAGGCTAAGACCGCATTGACTCAGTGCAGTATTCAGCCTCTCTGGTGTCAAGTCTGATTTTGGAAAAAAAAAAAAAAATCCAAAATCAGACAGAGTGTTGACACCAGAGAGGCTAAGACCGCATTGACTCAGTGCGGTATTCAGCCTCTCTGGTGTCAAGTCTGATTTTGGAAAAAAAAAAAAAAAAATCCAAAATCAGACAGTGTTGAGACCAGAGAGGCTAAGACCGCATTGACTCAGTGCGGTATTCAGCCTCTCTGGTGTCAAGTCTGATTTTTGAAAAAAAAAAAAAAATCCAAAATCAGACAGAGTGTTGACACCAGAGAGGCTAATACCGCATTGACTCAGTGCGGTATTCAGCCTCTCTGGTGTCAAGTCTGATTTTGGAAAAAAAAAAAAAAAATCCAAAATCAGACAGAGTGTTGAGACCAGAGAGGCTAAGACCGCATTGACTCAGTGTGGTATTCAGCCTCTCTGGTGTCAAGTCTGATTTTGGAAAAAAAAAAAAAAAAAATCCAAAATCAGACAGAGTGTTGACACCAGAGAGGCTAAGACCGCATTGACTCAGTGCGGTATTCAGCCTCTCTGCTGTCAAGTCTGATTTTGGAAAAAAAAAAAAAAAAATGCAAAATCAGACAGAGTGTTGAGACCAGAGAGGCTAAGACCGCATTGACTCAGTGCGGTATTCAGCCTCTCTGGTGTCAAGTCTGATTTTGGAAAAAAAAAAAAAATCCAAAATCAGACAGAGTGTTGACACCAGAGAGGCTAAGACCGCATTGACTCAGTGCGGTATTCAGCCTCTCTGGTGTCAAGTCTGATTTTGGAAAAAAAAAAAAAAAAATCCAAAATCAGACAGTGTTGAGACCAGAGAGGCTAAGACCGCATTGACTCAGTGCGGTATTCAGCCTCTCTGGTGTCAAGTCTGATTTTTGAAAAAAAAAAAAAAATCCAAAATCAGACAGAGTGTTGACACCAGAGAGGCTAATACCGCATTGACTCAGTGCGGTATTCAGCCTCTCTGGTGTCAAGTCTGATTTTGGAAAAAAAAAAAAAAAATCCAAAATCAGACAGAGTGTTGACACCAGAGAGGCTAAGACCGCATTGACTCAGTGCGGTATTCAGCCTCTCTGGTGTCAAGTCTGATTTCGGAAAAAAAAAAAAAAATCCAAAATCAGACAGAGTGTTGACACCAGAGAGGCTAAGACCGCATTGACTCAGTGCGGTATTCAGCCTCTCTGGTGTCAAGTCTGATTTTGGAAAAAAAAAAAAAAAATCCAAAATCAGACAGAGTGTTGAGACCAGAGAGGCTAAGACCGCATTGACTCAGTGCGGTATTCAGCCTCTCTGGTGTCAAGTCTGATTTTGGAAAAAAAAAAAAAAAAAATCCAAAATCAGACAGAGTGTTGACACCAGAGAGGCTAAGACCGCATTGACTCAGTGCTGTATTCAGCCTCTCTGGTGTCAAGTCTGATTTTGGAAAAAAAAAAAAAAAAATCCAAAATCAGACAGTGTTGAGACCAGAGAGGCTAAGACCGCATTGACTCAGTGCGGTATTCAGCCTCTCTGGTGTCAAGTCTGATTTTGGAAAAAAAAAAAAAAAATCCAAAATCAGACAGAGTGTTGAGACCAGAGAGGCTAAGACCGCATTGACTCAGTGCGGTATTCAGCCTCTCTGGTGTCAAGTCTGATTTTGGAAAAAAAAAAAAAAAAAATCCAAAATCAGACAGAGTGTTGACACCAGAGAGGCTAAGACCGCATTGACTCAGTGCGGTATTCAGCCTCTCTGCTGTCAAGTCTGATTTTGGAAAAAAAAAAAAAAAAATGCAAAATCAGACAGAGTGTTGAGACCAGAGAGGCTAAGACCGCATTGACTCAGTGCGGTATTCAGCCTCTCTGGTGTCAAGTCTGATTTTGGAAAAAAAAAAAAAAATCCAAAATCAGACAGAGTGTTGACACCAGAGAGGCTAAGACCGCATTGACTCAGTGCGGTATTCAGCCTCTCTGGTGTCAAGTCTGATTTTGGAAAAAAAAAAAAAAAAATCCAAAATCAGACAGTGTTGAGACCAGAGAGGCTAAGACCGCATTGACTCAGTGCGGTATTCAGCCTCTCTGGTGTCAAGTCTGATTTTTGAAAAAAAAAAAAAAATCCAAAATCAGACAGAGTGTTGACACCAGAGAGGCTAATACCGCATTGACTCAGTGCGGTATTCAGCCTCTCTGGTGTCAAGTCTGATTTTGGAAAAAAAAAAAAAAAATCCAAAATCAGACAGAGTGTTGAGACCAGAGAGGCTAAGACCGCATTGACTCAGTGCGGTATTCAGCCTCTCTGGTGTCAAGTCTGATTTTGGAAAAAAAAAAAAAAAAAATCCAAAATCAGACAGAGTGTTGACACCAGAGAGGCTAAGACCGCATTGACTCAGTGCGGTATTCAGCCTCTCTGCTGTCAAGTCTGATTTTGGAAAAAAAAAAAAAAAAATGCAAAATCAGACAGAGTGTTGAGACCAGAGAGGCTAAGACCGCATTGACTCAGTGCGGTATTCAGCCTCTCTGGTGTCAAGTCTGATTTTTGAAAAAAAAAAAAAAATCCAAAATCAGACAGAGTGTTGACACCAGAGAGGCTAATACCGCATTGACTCAGTGCGGTATTCAGCCTCTCTGGTGTCAAGTCTGATTTTGGAAAAAAAAAAAAAAAATCCAAAATCAGACAGAGTGTTGACACCAGAGAGGCTAAGACCGCATTGACTCAGTGCGGTATTCAGCCTCTCTGGTGTCAAGTCTGATTTCGGAAAAAAAAAAAAAAATCCAAAATCAGACAGAGTGTTGACACCAGAGAGGCTAAGACCGCATTGACTCAGTGCGGTATTCAGCCTCTCTGGTGTCAAGTCTGATTTTGGAAAAAAAAAAAAAAAATCCAAAATCAGACAGAGTGTTGAGACCAGAGAGGCTAAGACCGCATTGACTCAGTGCGGTATTCAGCCTCTCTGGTGTCAAGTCTGATTTTGGAAAAAAAAAAAAAAAAAATCCAAAATCAGACAGAGTGTTGACACCAGAGAGGCTAAGACCGCATTGACTCAGTGCTGTATTCAGCCTCTCTGGTGTCAAGTCTGATTTTGGAAAAAAAAAAAAAAAAATCCAAAATCAGACAGTGTTGAGACCAGAGAGGCTAAGACCGCATTGACTCAGTGCGGTATTCAGCCTCTCTGGTGTCAAGTCTGATTTTGGAAAAAAAAAAAAAAATCCAAAATCAGACAGAGTGTTGACACCAGAGAGGCTAAGACCGCATTGACTCAGTGCGGTATTCAGCCTCTCTGGTGTCAAGTCTGATTTTGGAAAAAAAAAAAAAAATCCAAAATCAGACAGAGTGTTGAGACCAGAGAGGCTAAGACCGCATTGACTCAGTGCGGTATTCAGCCTCTCTGGTGTCAAGTCTGATTTTGGAAAAAAAAAAAAAAAAAATCCAAAATCATACAGAGTGTTGACACCAGAGAGGCTAAGACCGCATTGACTCAGTGCGGTATTCAGCCTCTCTGGTGTCAAGTCTGATTTTGGAAAAAAAAAAAAAAAATCCAAAATCAGACAGAGTGTTGAGACCAGAGAGGCTAAGACCGCATTGACTCAGTGCGGTCTTCAGCCTCTCTGGTGTCAAGTCTGATTTTTGAAAAAAAAAAAAAAAATCCAAAATCAGACAGAGTGTTGACACCGGAGAGGCTAAGACCGCATTGACTCAGTGCGGTATTCAGCCTCTTTGGTGTCAAGTCTGATTTTGGAAAAAAAAAAAAAAAATCCAAAATCAGACAGTGTTGAGACCAGAGAGGCTAAGACCGCATTGACTCAGTGCAGTATTCAGCCTCTGTGGTGTCAAGTCTGATTTTGGAAAAAAAAAAAAAAAAATCCAAAATCAGACAGAGTGTTGACACCAGAGAGGCTAAGACCGCATTGACTCAGTGCGGTATTCAGCCTCTCTGGTGTCAAGTCTAATTTTGGAAAAAAAAAAAAAAAAATCCAAAATCAGACAGAGTGTTGACACCAGAGAGGCTAAGACCGCATTGACTCAGTGCGGTATTCAGCCTCTCTGGTGTCAAGTCTAATTTTGGAAAAAAAAAAAAAAAAATCCAAAATCAGACAGAGTGTTGAGACCAGAGAGGCTAAGACCGCATTGACTCAGTGCGGTATTCAGCCTCTCTGGTGTCAAGTCTAATTTTGGAAAAAAAAAAAAAAAAATCCAAAATCAGACAGAGTGTTGAGACCAGAGAGGCTAAGACCGCATTGACTCAGTGCGGTATTCAGCCTCTCTGGTGTCAAGTCTGATTTTGGAAGAAAAAAAAAAAAAAATCCAAAATCAGACAGAGTGTTGAGACCAGAGAGGCTAAGACCGCATTGACTCAGTGCGGTATTCAGCCTCTCTGGTGTCAAGTCTGATTTTGAAAAAAAAAAAAAAAAAATCCAAAATCAGACAGAGTGTTGAGACCAGAGAGGCTAAGACCGCATTGACTCAGTGCGGTATTCAGCCTCTCTGGTGTCAAGTCTGATTTTGGAAAAAAAAAATAATAATCCAAAATCAGACAGAGTGTTGACACCAGAGAGGCTAAGACCGCATTGACTCAGTTCGGTATTCAGCCTCTCTGGTGTCAAGTCTGATTTTGGAAAAAAAAAAAAAAAAATCCAAAATCAGACAGAGTGTTGAGACCAGAGAGGCTAAGACCGCATTGACTCAGTGCGGTATTCAGCCTCTCTGGTGTCAAGTCTGATTTTGGAAAAAATAAAAATAAAATCCAAAATCAGACAGAGTGTTGACACCAGAGAGGCTAAGACCGCATTGACTCAGTGCGGTCTTCAGCCTCTCTGGTGTCAAGTCTGATTTTTGAAAAAAAAAAAAAAAATCCAAAATCAGACAGAGTGTTGACACCAGAGAGGCTAAGACCGCATTGACTCAGTGCGGTATTCAGCCTCTTTGGTCTCAAGTCTGATTTTGGAAAAAAAAAAAAAAAAATCCAAAATCAGACAGAGTGTTGACACCAGAGAGGCTAAGACCGCATTGACTCAGTGCAGTATTCAGCCTCTGTGGTGTCAAGTCTGATTTTGGAAAAAAAAAAAAAAAAATCCAAAATCAGACAGAGTGTTGACACCAGAGAGGCTAAGACCGCATTGACTCAGTGCGGTCTTCAGCCTCTCTGGTGTCAAGTCTGATTTTGGAAAAAAAAAATAATAATCCAAAATCAGACAGAGTGTTGACACCAGAGAGGCTAAGACCGCATTGACTCAGTGCGGTATTCAGCCTCTCTGGTGTCAAGTCTGATTTAAAAAAAAAAAAAAAAAATCCAAAATCAGACAGAGTGTTGACACCGGAGAGGCTAAGACCGCATTGACTCAGTGCGGTATTCAGCCTCTTTGGTGTCAAGTCTGATTTTGGAAAAAAAAAAAAAAAATCCAAAATCAGACAGTGTTGAGACCAGAGAGGCTAAGACCGCATTGACTCAGTGCAGTATTCAGCCTCTGTGGTGTCAAGTCTGATTTTGGAAAAAAGAAAAAAAAAATCCAAAATCAGACAGAGTGTTGACACCAGAGAGGCTAAGACCGCATTGACTCAGTGCGGTATTCAGCCTCTCTGGTGTCAAGTCTAATTTTGGAAAAAAAAAAAAAAAAATCCAAAATCAGACAGAGTGTTGAGACCAGAGAGGCTAAGACCGCATTGACTCAGTGCGGTATTCAGCCTCTCTGGTGTCAAGTCTGATTTTGGAAGAAAAAAAAAAAAAAATCCAAAATCAGACAGAGTGTTGAGACCAGAGAGGCTAAGACCGCATTGACTCAGTGCGGTATTCAGCCTCTCTGGTGTCAAGTCTGATTTTGAAAAAAAAAAAAAAAATCCAAAATCAGACAGAGTGTTGACACCAGAGAGGCTAAGACCGCATTGACTCAGTGCGGTATTCAGCCTCTCTGGTGTCAAGTCTGATTTCGGAAAAAAAAAAAAAAATCCAAAATCAGACAGAGTGTTGACACCAGAGAGGCTAAGACCGCATTGACTCAGTGCGGTATTCAGCCTCTCTGGTGTCAAGTCTGATTTTGGAAAAAAAAAAAAAAAATCCAAAATCAGACAGAGTGTTGAGACCAGAGAGGCTAAGACCGCATTGACTCAGTGCGGTATTCAGCCTCTCTGGTGTCAAGTCTGATTTTGGAAAAAAAAAAAAAAAAAATCCAAAATCAGACAGAGTGTTGACACCAGAGAGGCTAAGACCGCATTGACTCAGTGCTGTATTCAGCCTCTCTGGTGTCAAGTCTGATTTTGGAAAAAAAAAAAAAAAAATCCAAAATCAGACAGTGTTGAGACCAGAGAGGCTAAGACCGCATTGACTCAGTGCGGTATTCAGCCTCTCTGGTGTCAAGTCTGATTTTGGAAAAAAAAAAAAAAAATCCAAAATCAGACAGAGTGTTGACACCAGAGAGGCTAAGACCGCATTGACTCAGTGCGGTATTCAGCCTCTCTGGTGTCAAGTCTGATTTTGGAAAAAAAAAAAAAAAAAAATCCAAAATCATACAGAGTGTTGACACCAGAGAGGCTAAGACCGCATTGACTCAGTGCGGTATTCAGCCTCTCTGGTGTCAAGTCTGATTTTGGAAAAAAAAAAAAAAAATCCAAAATCAGACAGTGTTGAGACCAGAGAGGCTAAGACCGCATTGACTCAGTGCAGTATTCAGCCTCTGTGGTGTCAAGTCTGATTTTGGAAAAAAAAAGAAAAAAAATCCAAAATCAGACAGAGTGTTGAGACCAGAGAGGCTAAGACCGCATTGACTCAGTGCGGTATTCAGCCTCTCTGGTGTCAAGTCTGATTTTGGAAGAAAAAAGAAAAAAAATCCAAAATCAGACAGAGTGTTGAGACCAGAGAGGCTAAGACCGCATTGACTCAGTGCGGTATTCAGCCTCTCTGGTGTCAAGTCTGATTTTGAAAAAAAAAAAAAAAAAAATCCAAAATCAGACAGAGTGTTGAGACCAGAGAGGCTAAGACCGCATTGACTCAGTGCGGTATTCAGCCTCTCTGGTGTCAAGTCTGATTTTGGAAAAAAAAAATAATAATCCAAAATCAGACAGAGTGTTGACACCAGAGAGGCTAAGACCGCATTGACTCAGTTCGGTATTCAGCCTCTCTGGTGTCAAGTCTGATTTTGGAAAAAAAAAAAAAAAAATCCAAAATCAGACAGAGTGTTGAGACCAGAGAGGCTAAGACCGCATTGACTCAGTGCGGTATTCAGCCTCTCTGGTGTCAAGTCTGATTTTGGAAAAAATAAAAATAAAATCCAAAATCAGACAGAGTGTTGACACCAGAGAGGCTAAGACCGCATTGACTCAGTGCGGTCTTCAGCCTCTCTGGTGTCAAGTCTGATTTTTGAAAAAAAAAAAAAAAATCCAAAATCAGACAGAGTGTTGACACCAGAGAGGCTAAGACCGCATTGACTCAGTGCGGTATTCAGCCTCTTTGGTGTCAAGTCTGATTTTGGAAAAAAAAAAAAAAAAAATCCAAAATCAGACAGAGTGTTGACACCAGAGAGGCTAAGACCGCATTGACTCAGTGCAGTATTCAGCCTCTGTGGTGTCAAGTCTGATTTTGGAAAAAAAAAAAAAAAAAATCCAAAATCAGACAGAGTGTTGACACCAGAGAGGCTAAGACCGCATTGACTCAGTGCGGTCTTCAGCCTCTCTGGTGTCAAGTCTGATTTTGGAAAAAAAAAATAATAATCCAAAATCAGACAGAGTGTTGACACCAGAGAGGCTAAGACCGCATTGACTCAGTGCGGTATTCAGCCTCTCTGGTGTCAAGTCTGATTTAAAAAAATAAAAAAAAATCCAAAATCAGACAGAGTGTTGACACCGGAGAGGCTAAGACCGCATTGAATCAGTGCGGTATTCAGCCTCTTTGGTGTCAAGTCTGATTTTGGAAAAAAAAAAAAAAAATCCAAAATCAGACAGTGTTGAGACCAGAGAGGCTAAGACCGCATTGACTCAGTGCAGTATTCAGCCTCTGTGGTGTCAAGTCTGATTTTGGAAAAAAAAAAAAAAAAATCCAAAATCAGACAGAGTGTTGACACCAGAGAGGCTAAGACCGCATTGACTCAGTGCGGTATTCAGCCTCTCTGGTGTCAAGTCTAATTTTGGAAAAAAAAAAAAAAAAATCCAAAATCAGACAGAGTGTTGAGACCAGAGAGGCTAAGACCGCATTGACTCAGTGCGGTATTCAGCCTCTCTGGTGTCAAGTCTGATTTTGGAAGAAAAAAAAAAAAAAATCCAAAATCAGACAGAGTGTTGAGACCAGAGAGGCTAAGACCGCATTGACTCAGTGCGGTATTCAGCCTCTCTGGTGTCAAGTCTGATTTTGAAAAAAAAAAAAAAAAAATCCAAAATCAGACAGAGTGTTGAGACCAGAGAGGCTAAGACCGCATTGACTCAGTGCGGTATTCAGCCTCTCTGGTGTCAAGTCTGATTTTGGAAAAAATAAAAATAAAATCCAAAATCAGACAGAGTGTTGACACCAGAGAGGCTAAGACCGCATTGACTCAGTGCGGTCTTCAGCCTCTCTGGTGTCAAGTCTGATTTTTGAAAAAAAAAAAAAAAATCCAAAATCAGACAGAGTGTTGACACCAGAGAGGCTAAGACCGCATTGACTCAGTGCGGTATTCAGCCTCTTTGGTGTCAAGTCTGATTTTGGAAAAAAAAAAAAAAAATCCAAAATCAGACAGAGTGTTGACACCAGAGAGGCTAAGACCGCATTGACTCAGTGCAGTATTCAGCCTCTGTGGTGTCAAGTCTGATTTTGGAAAAAAAAAAAAAAAAATCCAAAATCAGACAGAGTGTTGACACCAGAGAGGCTAAGACCGCATTGACTCAGTGCGGTCTTCAGCCTCTCTGGTGTCAAGTCTGATTTTGGAAAAAAAAAAAAATAATCCAAAATCAGACAGAGTGTTGACACCAGAGAGGCTAAGACCGCATTGACTCAGTGCGGTATTCAGCCTCTCTGGTGTCAAGTCTGATTTAAAAAAAAAAAAAAAAATCCAAAATCAGACAGAGTGTTGAGACCAGAGAGGCTAAGACCGCATTGACTCAGTGCGGTATTCAGCCTCTCTGGTGTCAAGTCTGATTTAAAAAAAAAAAAAAAAATCCAAAATCAGACAGAGTGTTGACACCGGAGAGGCTAAGACCGCATTGACTCAGTGCGGTATTCAGCCTCTTTGGTGTCAAGTCTGATTTTGGAAAAAAAAAAAAAAAAATCCAAAATCAGACAGTGTTGAGACCAGAGAGGCTAAGACCGCATTGACTCAGTGCGGTATTCAGCCTCTCTGGTGTCAAGTCTGATTTTGGAAAAAATAAAAATAAAATCCAAAATCAGACAGAGTGTTGACACCAGAGAGGCTAAGACCGCATTGACTCAGTGCGGTCTTCAGCCTCTCTGGTGTCAAGTCTGATTTTTGAAAAAAAAAAAAAAAATCCAAAATCAGACAGAGTGTTGACACCAGAGAGGCTAAGACCGCATTGACTCAGTGCGGTATTCAGCCTCTCTGGTGTCAAGTCTGATTTTGGAAAAAATAAAAATAAAATCCAAAATCAGACAGAGTGTTGACACCAGAGAGGCTAAGACCGCATTGACTCAGTGCGGTCTTCAGCCTCTCTGGTGTCAAGTCTGATTTTTGAAAAAAAAAATAATAATCCAAAATCAGACAGAGTGTTGACACCAGAGAGGCTAAGACCGCATTGACTCAGTTCGGTATTCAGCCTCTCTGGTGTCAAGTCTGATTTTGGAAAAAAAAAAAAAAAAATCCAAAATCAGACAGAGTGTTGAGACCAGAGAGGCTAAGACCGCATTGACTCAGTGCGGTATTCAGCCTCTCTGGTGTCAAGTCTGATTTTGGAAAAAATAAAAATAAAATCCAAAATCAGACAGAGTGTTGACACCAGAGAGGCTAAGACCGCATTGACTCAGTGCGGTCTTCAGCCTCTCTGGTGTCAAGTCTGATTTTTGAAAAAAAAAAAAAAAATCCAAAATCAGACAGAGTGTTGACACCAGAGAGGCTAAGACCGCATTGACTCAGTGCGGTATTCAGCCTCTTTGGTGTCAAGTCTGATTTTGGAAAAAAAAAAAAAAAAATCCAAAATCAGACAGAGTGTTGACACCAGAGAGGCTAAGACCGCATTGACTCAGTGCAGTATTCAGCCTCTGTGGTGTCAAGTCTGATTTTGGAAAAAAAAAAAAAAAAATCCAAAATCAGACAGAGTGTTGACACCAGAGAGGCTAAGACCGCATTGACTCAGTGCGGTCTTCAGCCTCTCTGGTGTCAAGTCTGATTTTGGAAAAAAAAAATAATAATCCAAAATCAGACAGAGTGTTGACACCAGAGAGGCTAAGACCGCATTGACTCAGTGCGGTATTCAGCCTCTCTGGTGTCAAGTCTGATTTAAAAAAAAAAAAAAAAATCCAAAATCAGACAGAGTGTTGAGACCAGAGAGGCTAAGACCGCATTGACTCAGTGCGGTATTCAGCCTCTCTGGTGTCAAGTCTGATTTTGGAAAAAAATAATAATAATCCAAAATCAGACAGAGTGTTGACACCAGAGAGGCTAAGACCGCATTGACTCAGTTCGGTACTCAGCCTCTCTGGTGTCAAGTCTGATTTTGGAAAAAAAAAAAAAAAAATCAAAAATCAGACAGTGTTGAGACCAGAGAGGCTAAGACCGCATTGACTCAGTGCGGTATTCAGCCTCTCTGGTGTCAAGTCTGATTTTGGAAAAAAAAAAAAAAATCCAAAATCAGACAGAGTGTTGACACCAGAGAGGCTAAGACCGCATTGACTCAGTGCGGTATTCAGCCTCTCTGGTGTCAAGTCTGATTTTGGAAAAAAAAAAAAAAAATCCAAAATCAGACAGAGTGTTGAGACCAGAGAGGCTAAGACCGCATTGACTCAGTGCGGTATTCAGCCTCTCTGGTGTCAAGTCTGATTTTGGAAAAAAAAAAAAAAAAAAATCCAAAATCATACAGAGTGTTGACACCAGAGAGGCTAAGACCGCATTGACTCAGTGCGGTATTCAGCCTCTCTGGTGTCAAGTCTGATTTTGGAAAAAATAAAAATAAAATCCAAAATCAGACAGAGTGTTGACACCAGAGAGGCTAAGACCGCATTGACTCAGTGCGGTCTTCAGCCTCTCTGGTGTCAAGTCTGATTTTGGAAAAAAAAAATAATAATCCAAAATCAGACAGAGTGTTGACACCAGAGAGGCTAAGACTGCATTGACTCAGTTCGGTATTCAGCCTCTCTGGTGTCAAGTCTGATTTTGGAAAAAAAAAAAAAAAAATCCAAAATCATACAGAGTGTTGACACCAGAGAGGCTAAGACCGCATTGACTCAGTGCGGTATTCAGCCTCTCTGGTGTCAAGTCTGATTTTGGAAAAAATAAAAATAAAATCCAAAATCAGACAGAGTGTTGACACCAGAGAGGCTAAGACCGCATTGACTCAGTGCGGTCTTCAGCCTCTCTGGTGTCAAGTCTGATTTTTGAAAAAAAAAAAAAAAATCCAAAATCAGACAGAGTGTTGACACCAGAGAGGCTAAGACCGCATTGACTCAGTGCGGTATTCAGCCTCTTTGGTGTCAAGTCTGATTTTGGAAAAAAAAAAAAAAAAATCCAAAATCAGACAGAGTGTTGACACCAGAGAGGCTAAGACCGCATTGACTCAGTGCAGTATTCAGCCTCTGTGGTGTCAAGTCTGATTTTGGAAAAAAAAAAAAAAAAATCCAAAATCAGACAGAGTGTTGACACCAGAGAGGCTAAGACCGCATTGACTCAGTGCGGTCTTCAGCCTCTCTGGTGTCAAGTCTGATTTTGGAAAAAAAAAAATAATAATCCAAAATCAGACAGAGTGTTGACACCAGAGAGGCTAAGACCGCATTGACTCAGTGCGGTAATCAGCCTCTCTGGTGTCAAGTCTGATTTAAAAAAAAAAAAAAAAATCCAAAATCAGACAGAGTGTTGACACCGGAGAGGCTAAGACCGCATTGACTCAGTGCGGTATTCAGCCTCTTTGGTGTCAAGTCTGATTTTGGAAAAAAAAAAAAAAAATCCAAAATCAGACAGTGTTGAGACCAGAGAGGCTAAGACCGCATTGACTCAGTGCAGTATTCAGCCTCTGTGGTGTCAAGTCTGATTTTGGAAAAAAAAAAAAAAAAATCCAAAATCAGACAGAGTGTTGACACCAGAGAGGCTAAGACCGCATTGACTCAGTGCGGTATTCAGCCTCTCTGGTGTCAAGTCTAATTTTGGAAAAAAAAAAAAAAAAATCCAAAATCAGACAGAGTGTTGAGACCAGAGAGGCTAAGACCGCATTGACTCAGTGCGGTATTCAGCCTCTCTGGTGTCAAGTCTGATTTTGGAAGAAAAAAAAAAAAAAATCCAAAATCAGACAGAGTGTTGAGACCAGAGAGGCTAAGACCGCATTGACTCAGTGCGGTATTCAGCCTCTCTGGTGTCAAGTCTGATTTTGAAAAAAAAAAAAAAAAAATCCAAAATCAGACAGAGTGTTGAGACCAGAGAGGCTAAGACCGCATTGACTCAGTGCGGTATTCAGCCTCTCTGGTGTCAAGTCTGATTTTGGAAAAAAAAAATAATAATCCAAAATCAGACAGAGTGTTGACACCAGAGAGGCTAAGACCGCATTGACTCAGTTCGGTATTCAGCCTCTCTGGTGTCAAGTCTGATTTTGGAAAAAAAAAAAAAAAAATCCAAAATCAGACAGAGTGTTGAGACCAGAGAGGCTAAGACCGCATTGACTCAGTGCGGTATTCAGCCTCTCTGGTGTCAAGTCTGATTTTGGAAAAAATAAAAATAAAATCCAAAATCAGACAGAGTGTTGACACCAGAGAGGCTAAGACCGCATTGACTCAGTGCGGTCTTCAGCCTCTCTGGTGTCAAGTCTGATTTTTGAAAAAAAAAAAAAAAATCCAAAATCAGACAGAGTGTTGACACCAGAGAGGCTAAGACAGCATTGACTCAGTGCGGTATTCAGCCTCTTTGGTGTCAAGTCTGATTTTGGAAAAAAAAAAAAAAAAATCCAAAATCAGACAGAGTGTTGACACCAGAGAGGCTAAGACCGCATTGACTCAGTGCAGTATTCAGCCTCTGTGGTGTCAAGTCTGATTTTGGAAAAAAAAAAAAAAAAAATCCAAAATCAGACAGAGTGTTGACACCAGAGAGGCTAAGACCGCATTGACTCAGTGCGGTCTTCAGCCTCTCTGGTGTCAAGTCTGATTTTGGAAAAAAATAATAATAATCCAAAATCAGACAGAGTGTTGACACCAGAGAGGCTAAGACCGCATTGACTCAGTGCGGTATTCAGCCTCTCTGGTGTCAAGTCTGATTTAAAAAAAAAAAAAAAAATCCAAAATCAGACAGTGTTGAGACCAGAGAGGCTAAGACCGCATTGACTCAGTGCGGTATTCAGCCTCTCTGGTGTCAAGTCTGATTTTGGAAAAAAAAAATAATAATCCAAAATCAGACAGAGTGTTGACACCAGAGAGGCTAAGACCGCATTGACTCAGTTCGGTATTCAGCCTCTCTGGTGTCAAGTCTGATTTTTGAAAAAAAAAAAAAAAAATCCAAAATCAGACAGTGTTGAGACCAGAGAGGCTAAGACCGCATTGACTCAGTGCGGTATTCAGCCTCTCTGGTGTCAAGTCTGATTTTGGAAAAAAAAAAAAAAATCCAAAATCAGACAGAGTGTTGACACCAGAGAGGCTAAGACCGCATTGACTCAGTGCGGTATTCAGCCTCTCTGGTGTCAAGTCTGATTTTGGAAAAAAAAAAAAAAAATCCAAAATCAGACAGAGTGTTGAGACCAGAGAGGCTAAGACCGCATTGACTCAGTGCGGTATTCAGCCTCTCTGGTGTCAAGTCTGATTTTGGAAAAAAAAAAAAAAAAAATCCAAAATCATACAGAGTGTTGACACCAGAGAGGCTAAGACCGCATTGACTCAGTGCGGTATTCAGCCTCTCTGGTGTCAAGTCTGATTTTGGAAAAAAAAAAAAAAAATCCAAAATCAGACAGAGTGTTGAGACCAGAGAGGCTAAGACCGCATTGACTCAGTGCGGTCTTCAGCCTCTCTGGTGTCAAGTCTGATTTTTGAAAAAAAAAAAAAAAATCCAAAATCAGACAGAGTGTTGACACCGGAGAGGCTAAGACCGCATTGACTCAGTGCGGTATTCAGCCTCTTTGGTGTCAAGTCTGATTTTGGAAAAAAAAAAAAAAAATCCAAAATCAGACAGTGTTGAGACCAGAGAGGCTAAGACCGCATTGACTCAGTGCAGTATTCAGCCTCTGTGGTGTCAAGACTGATTTTGGAAAAAAAAAAAAAAAAATCCAAAATCAGACAGAGTGTTGACACCAGAGAGGCTAAGACCGCATTGACTCAGTGCGGTATTCAGCCTCTCTGGTGTCGTCTAATTTTGGAAAAAAAAAAAAAAAAATCCAAAATCAGACAGAGTGTTGAGACCAGAGAGGCTAAGACCGCATTGACTCAGTGCGGTATTCAGCCTCTCTGGTGTCAAGTCTGATTTTGGAAGAAAAAAAAAAAAAAATCCAAAATCAGACAGAGTGTTGAGACCAGAGAGGCTAAGACCGCATTGACTCAGTGCGGTATTCAGCCTCTCTGGTGTCAAGTCTGATTTTGAAAAAAAAAAAAAAAAATCCAAAATCAGACAGAGTGTTGAGACCAGAGAGGCTAAGACCGCATTGACTCAGTGCGGTATTCAGCCTCTCTGGTGTCAAGTCTGATTTTGGAAAAAAAAAATAATAATCCAAAATCAGACAGAGTGTTGACACCAGAGAGGCTAAGACCGCATTGACTCAGTTCGGTATTCAGCCTCTGTGGTGTCAAGTCTGATTTTGGAAAAAAAAAAAAAAAAATCCAAAATCAGACAGAGTGTTGACACCAGAGAGGCTAAGACCGCATTGACTCAGTGCGGTATTCAGCCTCTCTGGTGTCAAGTCTAATTTTGGAAAAAAAAAAAAAAAATCCAAAATCAGACAGAGTGTTGAGACCAGAGAGGCTAAGACTGCATTGACTCAGTGCGGTATTCAGCCTCTCTGGTGTCAAGTCTGATTTTGGAAGAAAAAAAAAAAAAATCCAAAATCAGACAGAGAGTTGAGACCAGAGAGGCTAAGACCGCATTGACTCAGTGCGGTATTCAGCCTCTCTGGTGTCAAGTCTGATTTTGGGGAAAAAAAAAAAAATCCAAAATCAGACAGAGTGTTGACACCAGAGAGGCTAAGACCGCATTGACTCAGTGCGGTATTCAGCCTCTCTGGTGTCAAGTCTGATTTTGGAAAAAAAAAAAAAAAAATCCAAAATCAGACAGAGTGTTGAGACCAGAGAGGCTAAGACCGCATTGACTCAGTGCGGTCTTCAGCCTCTCTGGTGTCAAGTCTGATTTTTGAAAAAAAAAAAAAAATCCAAAATCAGACAGAGTGTTGACACCAGAGAGGCTAAGACCGCATTGACTCAGTGCGGTATTCAGCCTCTCTGGTGTCAAGTCTGATTTTAGAAAAAAAAAAAAA
Organism: Poromitra crassiceps; assembly: GCF_964638095.1. NCBI lineage: Eukaryota > Metazoa > Chordata > Actinopteri > Beryciformes > Melamphaidae > Poromitra > Poromitra crassiceps. Next base: position 54,243 of record NW_028152100.1, read on the forward strand.
AAATCCAAAATCAGACAGAGTGTTGAGACCAGAGAGGCTAAGACCGCATTGACTCAGTGCGGTATTCAGCCTCTCTGGTGTCAAGTCTGATTTTGGAAAAAAAAAAAAAAAAAATCCAAAATCATACAGAGTGTTGACACCAGAGAGGCTAAGACCGCATTGACTCAGTGCGGTATTCAGCCTCTCTGGTGTCAAGTCTGATTTTGGAAAAAAAAAAAAAAATCCAAAATCAGACAGAGTGTTGACACCAGAGAGGCTAAGACCGCATTGACTCAGTGCGGTATTCAGCCTCTCTGGTGTCAAGTCTGATTTTGGAAAAAAAAAAAAAAAATCCAAAATCAGACAGAGTGTTGAGACCAGAGAGGCTAAGACCGCATTGACTCAGTGCGGTATTCAGCCTCTCTGGTGTCAAGTCTGATTTTGGAAAAAAAAAAAAAAAAATCCAAAATCAGACAGTGTTGAGACCAGAGAGGCTAAGACCGCATTGACTCAGTGCGGTATTCAGCCTCTCTGGTGTCAAGTCTGATTTTGGAAAAAAAAAAAAAAAAAATCCAAAATCATACAGAGTGTTGACACCAGAGAGGCTAAGACCGCATTGACTCAGTGCGGTATTCAGCCTCTCTGGTGTCAAGTCTGATTTTGGAAAAAAAAAAAAAAAATCCAAAATCAGACAGAGTGTTGACACCAGAGAGGCTAAGACCGCATTGACTCAGTGCGGTATTCAGCCTCTCTGGTGTCAAGTCTGATTTTGGAAAAAAAAAAAAAAAATCCAAAATCAGACAGAGTGTTGAGACCAGAGAGGCTAAGATCGCATTGACTCAGTGCAGTATTCAGCCTCTCTGGTGTCAAGTCTGATTTTGGAAAAAAAAAAAAAAAATCCAAAATCAGACAGAGTGTTGAGACCAGAGAGGCTAAGACCGCATTGACTCAGTGCGGTATTCAGCCTCTCTGGTGTCAAGTCTGATTTTGGAAAAAAAAAAAAAAATCCAAAATCAGACAGAGTGTTGACACCAGAGAGGCTAAGACCGCATTGACTCAGTGCGGTATTCAGCCTCTCTGGTGTCAAGTCTGATTTTGGGAAAAAAAAAAAAAAAAATCAAAATCAGACAGAGTGTTGAGACCAGAGAGGCTAAGACCGGATTGACTCAGTGCGGTATTCAGCCTCTCTGGTGTCAAGTCTGATTTTGGAAAAAAAAAAAAAAATCCAAAATCAGACAGAGTGTTGACACCAGAGAGGCTAAGACCGCATTGACTCAGTGCGGTATTCAGCCTCTCTGGTGTCAAGTCTGATTTTGGAAAAAAAAAAAAAAAATCCAAAATCAGACAGAGTGTTGAGACCAGAGAGGCTAAGACCGCATTGACTCAGTGCAGTATTCAGCCTCTCTGGTGTCAAGTCTGATTTTGGAAAAAAAAAAAAAAAAATCCAAAATCAGACAGAGTGTTGACACCAGAGAGGCTAAGACCGCATTGACTCAGTGCGGTATTCAGCCTCTCTGGTGTCAAGTCTGATTTTGGAAAGAAAAAAAGAAAAAAAATCCAAAATCAGACAGAGTGTTGAGACCAGAGAGGCTAAGACCGCATTGACTCAGTGCGGTATTCAGCCTCTCTGGTGTCAAGTCTGATTTTGGAAAAAAAAAAAAAAAAAATCCAAAATCAGACAGAGTGTTGACACCAGAGAGGCTAAGACCGCATTGACTCAGTGCGGTATTCAGCCTCTCTGGTGTCAAGTCTGATTTTGGAAAAAAAAAAAAAAAATCCAAAATCAGACAGAGTGTTGAGACCAGAGAGGCTAAGACCGCATTGACTCAGTGCAGTATTCAGCCTCTGATTTTGGAAAAAAAAAAAAAAAAATCTAAAATCAGACAGAGTGTTGACACCAGAGAGGCTAAGACCGCATTGACTCAGTGCGGTCTTCAGCCTCTCTGGTGTCAAGTCTGATTTTTGAAAAAAAAAAAAAAAATCCAAAATCAGACAGAGTGTTGACACCAGAGAGGCTAAGACCGCATTGACTCAGTGCGGTATTCAGCCTCTTTGGTGTCAAGTCTGATTTTGGAAAAAAAAAAAAAAAAATCCAAAATCAGACAGAGTGTTGACACCAGAGAGGCTAAGACCGCATTGACTCAGTGCAGTATTCAGCCTCTGTGGTGTCAAGTCTGATTTTGGAAAAAAAAAAAAAAAAATCCAAAATCAGACAGAGTGTTGACACCAGAGAGGCTAAGACCGCATTGACTCAGTGCGGTCTTCAGCCTCTCTGGTGTCAAGTCTGATTTTGGAAAAAAAAAATAATAATCCAAAATCAGACAGAGTGTTGACACCAGAGAGGCTAAGACCGCATTGACTCAGTGCGGTATTCAGCCTCTCTGGTGTCAAGTCTGATTTAAAAAAAAAAAAAAAAATCCAAAATCAGACAGAGTGTTGACACCGGAGAGGCTAAGACCGCATTGACTCAGTGCGGTATTCAGCCTCTTTGGTGTCAAGTCTGATTTTGGAAAAAAAAAAAAAAAATCCAAAATCAGACAGTGTTGAGACCAGAGAGGCTAAGACCGCATTGACTCAGTGCAGTATTCAGCCTCTGTGGTGTCAAGTCTGATTTTGTAAAAAAAAAAAAAAAAATCCAAAATCAGACAGAGTGTTGACACCAGAGAGGCTAAGACCGCATTGACTCAGTGCGGTATTCAGCCTCTCTGGTGTCAAGTCTAATTTTGGAAAAAAAAAAAAAAAAATCCAAAATCAGACAGAGTGTTGAGACCAGAGAGGCTAAGACCGCATTGACTCAGTGCGGTATTCAGCCTCTCTGGTGTCAAGTCTGATTTTGGAAGAAAAAAAAAAAAAAATCCAAAATCAGACAGAGTGTTGAGACCAGAGAGGCTAAGACCGCATTGACTCAGTGCGGTATTCAGCCTCTCTGGTGTCAAGTCTGATTTTGAAAAAAAAAAAAAAAAAATCCAAAATCAGACAGAGTGTTGAGACCAGAGAGGCTAAGACCGCATTGACTCAGTGCGGTATTCAGCCTCTCTGGTGTCAAGTCTGATTTTGGAAAAAAATAATAATAATCCAAAATCAGACAGAGTGTTGACACCAGAGAGGCTAAGACCGCATTGACTCAGTTCGGTATTCAGCCTCTCTGGTGTCAAGTCTGATTTTGGAAAAAAAAAAAAAAAAATCCAAAATCAGACAGAGTGTTGAGACCAGAGAGGCTAAGACCGCATTGACTCAGTGCGGTATTCAGCCTCTCTGGTGTCAAGTCTGATTTTGGAAAAAATAAAAATAAAATCCAAAATCAGACAGAGTGTTGACACCAGAGAGGCTAAGACCGCATTGACTCAGTGCGGTCTTCAGCCTCTCTGGTGTCAAGTCTGATTTTTGAAAAAAAAAAAAAAAAATCCAAAATCAGACAGAGTGTTGACACCAGAGAGGCTAAGACAGCATTGACTCAGTGCGGTATTCAGCCTCTTTGGTGTCAAGTCTGATTTTGGAAAAAAAAAAAAAAAAATCCAAAATCAGACAGAGTGTTGACACCAGAGAGGCTAAGACCGCATTGACTCAGTGCAGTATTCAGCCTCTGTGGTGTCAAGTCTGATTTTGGAAAAAAAAAAAAAAAAAATCCAAAATCAGACAGAGTGTTGACACCAGAGAGGCTAAGACCGCATTGACTCAGTGCGGTCTTCAGCCTCTCTGGTGTCAAGTCTGATTTTGGAAAAAAATAATAATAATCCAAAATCAGACAGAGTGTTGACACCAGAGAGGCTAAGACCGCATTGACTCAGTGCGGTATTCAGCCTCTCTGGTGTCAAGTCTGATTAAAAAAAAAAAAAAAAAAAATCCAAAATCAGACAGTGTTGAGACCAGAGAGGCTAAGACCGCATTGACTCAGTGCGGTATTCAGCCTCTCTGGTGTCAAGTCTGATTTTGGAAAAAAAAAATAATAATCCAAAATCAGACAGAGTGTTGACACCAGAGAGGCTAAGACCGCATTGACTCAGTTCGGTATTCAGCCTCTCTGGTGTCAAGTCTGATTTTTGAAAAAAAAAAAAAAAAATCCAAAATCAGACAGTGTTGAGACCAGAGAGGCTAAGACCGCATTGACTCAGTGCGGTATTCAGCCTCTCTGGTGTCAAGTCTGATTTTGGAAAAAAAAAAAAAAATCCAAAATCAGACAGAGTGTTGACACCAGAGAGGCTAAGACCGCATTGACTCAGTGCGGTATTCAGCCTCTCTGGTGTCAAGTCTGATTTTGGAAAAAAAAAAAAAAAATCCAAAATCAGACAGAGTGTTGAGACCAGAGAGGCTAAGACCGCATTGACTCAGTGCGGTATTCAGCCTCTCTGGTGTCAAGTCTGATTTTGGAAAAAAAAAAAAAAAAAATCCAAAATCATACAGAGTGTTGACACCAGAGAGGCTAAGACCGCATTGACTCAGTGCGGTATTCAGCCTCTCTGGTGTCAAGTCTGATTTTGGAAAAAAAAAAAAAAAATCCAAAATCAGACAGAGTGTTGAGACCAGAGAGGCTAAGACCGCATTGACTCAGTGCGGTCTTCAGCCTCTCTGGTGTCAAGTCTGATTTTTGAAAAAAAAAAAAAAAATCCAAAATCAGACAGAGTGTTGACACCGGAGAGGCTAAGACCGCATTGACTCAGTGCGGTATTCAGCCTCTTTGGTGTCAAGTCTGATTTTGGAAAAAAAAAAAAAAAATCCAAAATCAGACAGTGTTGAGACCAGAGAGGCTAAGACCGCATTGACTCAGTGCAGTATTCAGCCTCTGTGGTGTCAAGACTGATTTTGGAAAAAAAAAAAAAAAAATCCAAAATCAGACAGAGTGTTGACACCAGAGAGGCTAAGACCGCATTGACTCAGTGCGGTATTCAGCCTCTCTGGTGTCGTCTAATTTTGGAAAAAAAAAAAAAAAAATCCAAAATCAGACAGAGTGTTGAGACCAGAGAGGCTAAGACCGCATTGACTCAGTGCGGTATTCAGCCTCTCTGGTGTCAAGTCTGATTTTGGAAGAAAAAAAAAAAAAAATCCAAAATCAGACAGAGTGTTGAGACCAGAGAGGCTAAGACCGCATTGACTCAGTGCGGTATTCAGCCTCTCTGGTGTCAAGTCTGATTTTGAAAAAAAAAAAAAAAAATCCAAAATCAGACAGAGTGTTGAGACCAGAGAGGCTAAGACCGCATTGACTCAGTGCGGTATTCAGCCTCTCTGGTGTCAAGTCTGATTTTGGAAAAAAAAAATAATAATCCAAAATCAGACAGAGTGTTGACACCAGAGAGGCTAAGACCGCATTGACTCAGTTCGGTATTCAGCCTCTGTGGTGTCAAGTCTGATTTTGGAAAAAAAAAAAAAAAAATCCAAAATCAGACAGAGTGTTGACACCAGAGAGGCTAAGACCGCATTGACTCAGTGCGGTATTCAGCCTCTCTGGTGTCAAGTCTAATTTTGGAAAAAAAAAAAAAAATCCAAAATCAGACAGAGTGTTGAGACCAGAGAGGCTAAGACTGCATTGACTCAGTGCGGTATTCAGCCTCTCTGGTGTCAAGTCTGATTTTGGAAGAAAAAAAAAAAAAATCCAAAATCAGACAGAGAGTTGAGACCAGAGAGGCTAAGACCGCATTGACTCAGTGCGGTATTCAGCCTCTCTGGTGTCAAGTCTGATTTTGGGGAAAAAAAAAAAAATCCAAAATCAGACAGAGTGTTGACACCAGAGAGGCTAAGACCGCATTGACTCAGTGCGGTATTCAGCCTCTCTGGTGTCAAGTCTGATTTTGGAAAAAAAAAAAAAAAAATCCAAAATCAGACAGAGTGTTGAGACCAGAGAGGCTAAGACCGCATTGACTCAGTGCGGTCTTCAGCCTCTCTGGTGTCAAGTCTGATTTTTGAAAAAAAAAAAAAAATCCAAAATCAGACAGAGTGTTGACACCAGAGAGGCTAAGACCGCATTGACTCAGTGCGGTATTCAGCCTCTCTGGTGTCAAGTCTGATTTTAGAAAAAAAAAAAAAAAATCCAAAATCAGACAGAGTGTTGAGACCAGAGAGGCTAAGACCGCATTGACTCAGTGCGGTATTCAGCCTCTCTGGTGTCAAGTCTGATTTTGGAAAAAAAAAAAAAAAAAAATCCAAAATCATACAGAGTGTTGACACCAGAGAGGCTAAGACCGCATTGACTCAGTGCGGTATTCAGCCTCTCTGGTGTCAAGTCTGATTTTGGAAAAAAAAAAAAAAATCCAAAATCAGACAGAGTGTTGACACCAGAGAGGCTAAGACCGCATTGACTCAGTGCGGTCTTCAGCCTCTCTGGTGTCAAGTCTGATTTTGGAAAAAAATAATAATAATCCAAAATCAGACAGAGTGTTGACACCAGAGAGGCTAAGACCGCATTGACTCAGTGCGGTATTCAGCCTCTCTGGTGTCAAGTCTGATTTAAAAAAAAAAAAAAAAATCCAAAATCAGACAGTGTTGAGACCAGAGAGGCTAAGACCGCATTGACTCAGTGCGGTATTCAGCCTCTCTGGTGTCAAGTCTGATTTTGGAAAAAAAAAATAATAATCCAAAATCAGACAGAGTGTTGACACCAGAGAGGCTAAGACCGCATTGACTCAGTTCGGTATTCAGCCTCTCTGGTGTCAAGTCTGATTTTTGAAAAAAAAAAAAAAAAATCCAAAATCAGACAGTGTTGAGACCAGAGAGGCTAAGACCGCATTGACTCAGTGCGGTATTCAGCCTCTCTGGTGTCAAGTCTGATTTTGGAAAAAAAAAAAAAAATCCAAAATCAGACAGAGTGTTGACACCAGAGAGGCTAAGACCGCATTGACTCAGTGCGGTATTCAGCCTCTCTGGTGTCAAGTCTGATTTTGGAAAAAAAAAAAAAAAATCCAAAATCAGACAGAGTGTTGAGACCAGAGAGGCTAAGACCGCATTGACTCAGTGCGGTATTCAGCCTCTCTGGTGTCAAGTCTGATTTTGGAAAAAAAAAAAAAAAAAATCCAAAATCATACAGAGTGTTGACACCAGAGAGGCTAAGACCGCATTGACTCAGTGCGGTATTCAGCCTCTCTGGTGTCAAGTCTGATTTTGGAAAAAAAAAAAAAAAATCCAAAATCAGACAGAGTGTTGAGACCAGAGAGGCTAAGACCGCATTGACTCAGTGCGGTCTTCAGCCTCTCTGGTGTCAAGTCTGATTTTTGAAAAAAAAAAAAAAAATCCAAAATCAGACAGAGTGTTGACACCGGAGAGGCTAAGACCGCATTGACTCAGTGCGGTATTCAGCCTCTTTGGTGTCAAGTCTGATTTTGGAAAAAAAAAAAAAAAATCCAAAATCAGACAGTGTTGAGACCAGAGAGGCTAAGACCGCATTGACTCAGTGCAGTATTCAGCCTCTGTGGTGTCAAGACTGATTTTGGAAAAAAAAAAAAAAAAATCCAAAATCAGACAGAGTGTTGACACCAGAGAGGCTAAGACCGCATTGACTCAGTGCGGTATTCAGCCTCTCTGGTGTCGTCTAATTTTGGAAAAAAAAAAAAAAAAATCCAAAATCAGACAGAGTGTTGAGACCAGAGAGGCTAAGACCGCATTGACTCAGTGCGGTATTCAGCCTCTCTGGTGTCAAGTCTGATTTTGGAAGAAAAAAAAAAAAAAATCCAAAATCAGACAGAGTGTTGAGACCAGAGAGGCTAAGACCGCATTGACTCAGTGCGGTATTCAGCCTCTCTGGTGTCAAGTCTGATTTTGAAAAAAAAAAAAAAAAATCCAAAATCAGACAGAGTGTTGAGACCAGAGAGGCTAAGACCGCATTGACTCAGTGCGGTATTCAGCCTCTCTGGTGTCAAGTCTGATTTTGGAAAAAAAAAATAATAATCCAAAATCAGACAGAGTGTTGACACCAGAGAGGCTAAGACCGCATTGACTCAGTTCGGTATTCAGCCTCTGTGGTGTCAAGTCTGATTTTGGAAAAAAAAAAAAAAAAATCCAAAATCAGACAGAGTGTTGACACCAGAGAGGCTAAGACCGCATTGACTCAGTGCGGTATTCAGCCTCTCTGGTGTCAAGTCTAATTTTGGAAAAAAAAAAAAAAAATCCAAAATCAGACAGAGTGTTGAGACCAGAGAGGCTAAGACTGCATTGACTCAGTGCGGTATTCAGCCTCTCTGGTGTCAAGTCTGATTTTGGAAGAAAAAAAAAAAAAATCCAAAATCAGACAGAGAGTTGAGACCAGAGAGGCTAAGACCGCATTGACTCAGTGCGGTATTCAGCCTCTCTGGTGTCAAGTCTGATTTTGGGGAAAAAAAAAAAAATCCAAAATCAGACAGAGTGTTGACACCAGAGAGGCTAAGACCGCATTGACTCAGTGCGGTATTCAGCCTCTCTGGTGTCAAGTCTGATTTTGGAAAAAAAAAAAAAAAAATCCAAAATCAGACAGAGTGTTGAGACCAGAGAGGCTAAGACCGCATTGACTCAGTGCGGTCTTCAGCCTCTCTGGTGTCAAGTCTGATTTTTGAAAAAAAAAAAAAAATCCAAAATCAGACAGAGTGTTGACACCAGAGAGGCTAAGACCGCATTGACTCAGTGCGGTATTCAGCCTCTCTGGTGTCAAGTCTGATTTTAGAAAAAAAAAAAAAAAAATCCAAAATCAGACAGAGTGTTGAGACCAGAGAGGCTAAGACCGCATTGACTCAGTGCGGTATTCAGCCTCTCTGGTGTCAAGTCTGATTTTGGAAAAAAAAAAAAAAAAAATCCAAAATCATACAGAGTGTTGACACCAGAGAGGCTAAGACCGCATTGACTCAGTGCGGTATTCAGCCTCTCTGGTGTCAAGTCTGATTTTGGAAAAAAAAAAAAAAATCCAAAATCAGACAGAGTGTTGACACCAGAGAGGCTAAGACCGCATTGACTCAGTGCGGTATTCAGCCTCTCTGGTGTCAAGTCTGATTTTGGAAAAAAAAAAAAAAAATCCAAAATCAGACAGAGTGTTGAGACCAGAGAGGCTAAGACCGCATTGACTCAGTGCGGTATTCAGCCTCTCTGGTGTCAAGTCTGATTTTGGAAAAAAAAAAAAAAAAATCCAAAATCAGACAGTGTTGAGACCAGAGAGGCTAAGACCGCATTGACTCAGTGCGGTATTCAGCCTCTCTGGTGTCAAGTCTGATTTTGGAAAAAAAAAAAAAAAAAATCCAAAATCATACAGAGTGTTGACACCAGAGAGGCTAAGACCGCATTGACTCAGTGCGGTATTCAGCCTCTCTGGTGTCAAGTCTGATTTTGGAAAAAAAAAAAAAAAATCCAAAATCAGACAGAGTGTTGACACCAGAGAGGCTAAGACCGCATTGACTCAGTGCGGTATTCAGCCTCTCTGGTGTCAAGTCTGATTTTGGAAAAAAAAAAAAAAAATCCAAAATCAGACAGAGTGTTGAGACCAGAGAGGCTAAGATCGCATTGACTCAGTGCAGTATTCAGCCTCTCTGGTGTCAAGTCTGATTTTGGAAAAAAAAAAAAAAAATCCAAAATCAGACAGAGTGTTGAGACCAGAGAGGCTAAGACCGCATTGACTCAGTGCGGTATTCAGCCTCTCTGGTGTCAAGTCTGATTTTGGAAAAAAAAAAAAAATCCAAAATCAGACAGAGTGTTGAGACCAGAGAGGCTAAGACCGCATTGACTCAGTGCGGTATTCAGCCTCTCTGGTGTCAAGTCTGATTTTGGAAAAAAAAAAAAAAAATCCAAAATCAGACAGTGTTGAGACCAGAGAGGCTAAGACCGCATTGACTCAGTGCAGTATTCAGCCTCTCTGGTGTCAAGTCTGATTTTGGAAAAAAAAAAAAAAAAATCCAAAATCAGACAGAGTGTTGACACCAGAGAGGCTAAGACCGCATTGACTCAGTGCGGTATTCAGCCTCTCTGGTGTCAAGTCTGATTTTGGAAAGAAAAAAAGAAAAAAAATCCAAAATCAGACAGAGTGTTGAGACCAGAGAGGCTAAGACCGCATTGACTCAGTGCGGTATTCAGCCTCTCTGGTGTCAAGTCTGATTTTGGAAAAAAAAAAAAAAAAATCCAAAATCAGACAGAGTGTTGACACCAGAGAGGCTAAGACCGCATTGACTCAGTGCGGTATTCAGCCTCTCTGGTGTCAAGTCTGATTTTGGAAAAAAAAAAAAAAAATCCAAAATCAGACAGAGTGTTGAGACCAGAGAGGCTAAGACCGCATTGACTCAGTGCAGTATTCAGCCTCTGATTTTGGAAAAAAAAAAAAAAAAATCTAAAATCAGACAGAGTGTTGACACCAGAGAGGCTAAGACCGCATTGACTCAGTGCGGTATTCAGCCTCTCTGGTGTCAAGTCTGATTTTGGAAAAAAAAAAAAAAAAAAAAAATCAGACAGAGTGTTGACACCAGAGAGGCTAAGACCGCATTGACTCAGTGCGGTATTCAGCCTCTCTGGTGTCAAGTCTGATTTTGGAAAAAAAAAAAAAAAAATCCAAAATCAGACAGAGTGTTGACACCAGAGAGGCTAAGACCGCATTGACTCAGTGCGGTATTCAGCCTCTCTGGTGTCAAGTCTGATTTCGGAAAAAAAAAAAAAAATCCAAAATCAGACAGAGTGTTGACACCAGAGAGGCTAAGACCGCATTGACTCAGTGCGGTATTCAGCCTCTCTGGTGTCAAGTCTGATTTTGGAAAAAAAAAAAAAAAAATCCAAAATCAGACAGAGTGTTGAGACCAGAGAGGCTAAGACCGCATTGACTCAGTGCGGTATTCAGCCTCTCTGGTGTCAAGTCTGATTTTGGAAAAAAAAAAAAAAAAAATCCAAAATCAGACAGAGTGTTGACACCAGAGAGGCTAAGACCGCATTGACTCAGTGCGGTATTCAGCCTCTCTGCTGTCAAGTCTGATTTTGGAAAAAAAAAAAAAAAAATGCAAAATCAGACAGAGTGTTGAGACCAGAGAGGCTAAGACCGCATTGACTCAGTGCGGTATTCAGCCTCTCTGGTGTCAAGTCTGATTTTGGAAAAAAAAAAAAAAAATCCAAAATCAGACAGAGTGTTGAGACCAGAGAGGCTAAGACCGCATTGACTCAGTGCAGTATTCAGCCTCTGATTTTGGAAAAAAAAAAAAAAAAATCTAAAATCAGACAGAGTGTTGACACCAGAGAGGCTAAGACCGCATTGACTCAGTGCGGTATTCAGCCTCTCTGGTGTCAAGTCTGATTTTGGAAAAAAAAAAAAAAAAAAAAAAATCAGACAGAGTGTTGACACCAGAGAGGCTAAGACCGCATTGACTCAGTGCGGTATTCAGCCTCTCTGGTGTCAAGTCTGATTTTGGAAAGAAAAAAAGAAAAAAAATCCAAAATCAGACAGAGTGTTGAGACCAGAGAGGCTAAGACCGCATTGACTCAGTGCGGTATTCAGCCTCTCTGGTGTCAAGTCTGATTTTGGAAAAAAAAAAAAAAAAATCCAAAATCAGACAGAGTGTTGACACCAGAGAGGCTAAGACCGCATTGACTCAGTGCGGTATTCAGCCTCTCTGGTGTCAAGTCTGATTTTGGAAAAAAAAAAAAAAAATCCAAAATCAGACAGAGTGTTGAGACCAGAGAGGCTAAGACCGCATTGACTCAGTGCAGTATTCAGCCTCTGATTTTGGAAAAAAAAAAAAAAAAATCTAAAATCAGACAGAGTGTTGACACCAGAGAGGCTAAGACCGCATTGACTCAGTGCGGTATTCAGCCTCTCTGGTGTCAAGTCTGATTTTGGAAAAAAAAAAAAAAAAAAAAAAATCAGACAGAGTGTTGACACCAGAGAGGCTAAGACCGCATTGACTCAGTGCGGTATTCAGCCTCTCTGGTGTCAAGTCTGATTTTGGAAAGAAAAAAAGAAAAAAAATCCAAAATCAGACAGAGTGTTGAGACCAGAGAGGCTAAGACCGCATTGACTCAGTGCGGTATTCAGCCTCTCTGGTGTCAAGTCTGATTTTGGAAAAAAAAAAAAAAAAATCCAAAATCAGACAGAGTGTTGACACCAGAGAGGCTAAGACCGCATTGACTCAGTGCGGTATTCAGCCTCTCTGGTGTCAAGTCTGATTTTGGAAAAAAAAAAAAAAAATCCAAAATCAGACAGAGTGTTGAGACCAGAGAGGCTAAGACCGCATTGACTCAGTGCAGTATTCAGCCTCTGATTTTGGAAAAAAAAAAAAAAAAATCTAAAATCAGACAGAGTGTTGACACCAGAGAGGCTAAGACCGCATTGACTCAGTGCGGTATTCAGCCTCTCTGGTGTCAAGTCTGATTTTGGGAAAAAAAAAAAAAAAAAAAATCAGACAGAGTGTTGACACCAGAGAGGCTAAGACCGCATTGACTCAGTGCGGTATTCAGCCTCTCTGGTGTCAAGTCTGATTTTGGAAAAAAAAAAAAAAAATCCAAAATCAGACAGAGTGTTGACACCAGAGAGGCTAAGACCGCATTGACTCAGTGCGGTATTCAGCCTCTCTGGTGTCAAGTCTGATTTCGGAAAAAAAAAAAAAAATCCAAAATCAGACAGAGTGTTGACACCAGAGAGGCTAAGACCGCATTGACTCAGTGCGGTATTCAGCCTCTCTGGTGTCAAGTCTGATTTTGGAAAAAAAAAAAAAAAATCCAAAATCAGACAGAGTGTTGAGACCAGAGAGGCTAAGACCGCATTGACTCAGTGCGGTATTCAGCCTCTCTGGTGTCAAGTCTGATTTTGGAAAAAAAAAAATCCAAAATCCAAAATCAGACAGAGTGTTGACACCAGAGAGGCTAAGACCGCATTGACTCAGTGCGGTATTCAGCCTCTCTGCTGTCAAGTCTGATTTTGGAAAAAAAAAAAAAAAAATGCAAAATCAGACAGAGTGTTGAGACCAGAGAGGCTAAGACCGCATTGACTCAGTGCGGTATTCAGCCTCTCTGGTGTCAAGTCTGATTTTGGAAAAAAAAAAAAAAATCCCAAATCAGACAGAGTGTTGACACCAGAGAGGCTAAGACCGCATTGACTCAGTGCGGTATTCAGCCTCTCTGGTGTCAAGTCTGATTTTGGAAAAAAAAAAAAAAAAATCCAAAATCAGACAGTGTTGAGACCAGAGAGGCTAAGACCGCATTGACTCAGTGCGGTATTCAGCCTCTCTGGTGTCAAGTCTGATTTTGGAAAAAAAAAAAAAAATCCAAAATCAGACAGAGTGTTGACACCAGAGAGGCTAAGACCGCATTGACTCAGTGCGGTATTCAGCCTCTCTGGTGTCAAGTCTGATTTTGGAAAAAAAAAAAAAAAATCCAAAATCAGACAGAGTGTTGACACCAGAGAGGCTAAGACCGCATTGACTCAGTGCGGTATTCAGCCTCTCTGGTGTCAAGTCTGATTTCGGAAAAAAAAAAAAAAATCCAAAATCAGACAGAGTGTTGACACCAGAGAGGCTAAGACCGCATTGACTCAGTGCGGTATTCAGCCTCTCTGGTGTCAAGTCTGATTTTGGAAAAAAAAAAAAAAAAAAACCAAAATCAGACAGAGTGTTGACACCAGAGAGGCTAAGACCGCATTGACTCAGTGCGGTATTCAGCCTCTCTGCTGTCAAGTCTGATTTTGGAAAAAAAAAAAAAAAAAATGCAAAATCAGACAGAGTGTTGAGACCAGAGAGGCTAAGACCGCATTGACTCAGTGCGGTATTCAGCCTCTCTGGTGTCAAGTCTGATTTTGGAAAAAAAAAAAAAAATCCAAAATCAGACAGAGTGTTGACACCAGAGAGGCTAAGACCGCATTGACTCAGTGCGGTATTCAGCCTCTCTGGTGTCAAGTCTGATTTTGGAAAAAAAAAAAAAAAAATCCAAAATCAGACAGTGTTGAGACCAGAGAGGCTAAGACCGCATTCACTCAGTGCGGTATTCAGCCTCTCTGGTGTCAAGTCTGATTTTGGAAAAAAAAAAAAAAATCCAAAATCAGACAGAGTGTTGACACCAGAGAGGCTAAGACCGCATTGACTCAGTGCGGTATTCAGCCTCTCTGGTGTCAAGTCTGATTTTGGAAAAAAAAAAAAAAAAATGCAAAATCAGACAGAGTGTTGAGACCAGAGAGGCTAAGACCGCATTGACTCAGTGCGGTATTCAGCCTCTCTGGTGTCAAGTCTGATTTTGGAAAAAAAAAAAAAAAATCCAAAATCAGACAGAGTGTTGAGACCAGAGAGGCTAAGACCGCATTGACTCAGTGCGGTATTCAGCCTCTCTGGTGTCAAGTCTGATTTTGGAAAAAAAAAAAAAAAATGCAAAATCAGACAGAGTGTTGACACCAGAGAGGCTAAGACCGCATTGACTCAGTGCGGTATTCAGCCTCTCTGCTGTCAAGTCTGATTTTGGAAAAAAAAAAAAAAAAAATGCAAAATCAGACAGAGTGTTGAGACCAGAGAGGCTAAGACCGCATTGACTCAGTGCGGTATTCAGCCTCTCTGGTGTCAAGTCTGATTTTGGAAAAAAAAAAAAAAATCCAAAATCAGACAGAGTGTTGACACCAGAGAGGCTAAGACCGCATTGACTCAGTGCGGTATTCAGCCTCTCTGGTGTCAAGTCTGATTTTGGAAAAAAAAAAAAAAAAATCCAAAATCAGACAGTGTTGAGACCAGAGAGGCTAAGACCGCATTCACTCAGTGCGGTATTCAGCCTCTCTGGTGTCAAGTCTGATTTTTGAAAAAAAAAAAAAAATCCAAAATCAGACAGAGTGTTGACACCAGAGAGGCTAAGACCGCATTGACTCAGTGCGGTATTCAGCCTCTCTGGTGTCAAGTCTGATTTTGGAAAAAAAAAAAAAAAATCCAAAATCAGACAGAGTGTTGAGACCAGAGAGGCTAAGACCGCATTGACTCAGTGCGGTATTCAGCCTCTCTGGTGTCAAGTCTGATTTTGGAAAAAAAAAAAAAAAAAATCCAAAATCATACAGAGTGTTGACACCAGAGAGGCTAAGACCGCATTGACTCAGTGCGGTATTCAGCCTCTCTGGTGTCAAGTCTGATTTTGGAAAAAAAAAAAAAAAATCCAAAATCAGACAGAGTGTTGAGACCAGAGAGGCTAAGACCGCATTGACTCAGTGCGGTCTTCAGCCTCTCTGGTGTCAAGTCTGATTTTTGAAAAAAAAAAAAAAAATCCAAAATCAGACAGAGTGTTGACACCGGAGAGGCTAAGACCGCATTGACTCAGTGCGGTATTCAGCCTCTTTGGTGTCAAGTCTGATTTTGGAAAAAAAGAAAAAAAATCCAAAATCAGACAGTGTTGAGACCAGAGAGGCTAAGACCGCATTGACTCAGTGCAGTATTCAGCCTCTGTGGTGTCAAGTCTGATTTTGGAAAAAAAAAAAAAAAAATCCAAAATCAGACAGAGTGTTGAGACCAGAGAGGCTAAGACCGCATTGACTCAGTGCAGTATTCAGCCTCTGTGGTGTCAAGTCTGATTTTGGAAAAAAAAAAAAAAAAAATCCAAAATCATACAGAGTGTTGACACCAGAGAGGCTAAGACCGCATTGACTCAGTGCGGTATTCAGCCTCTCTGGTGTCAAGTCTGATTTTGGAAAAAAAAAAAAAAAAATCCAAAATCAGACAGAGTGTTGAGACCAGAGAGGCTAAGACCGCATTGACTCAGTGCGGTCTTCAGCCTCTCTGGTGTCAAGTCTGATTTTTGAAAAAAAAAAAAAAAATCCAAAATCAGACAGAGTGTTGACACCGGAGAGGCTAAGACCGCATTGACTCAGTGCGGTATTCAGCCTCTTTGGTGTCAAGTCTGATTTTGGAAAAAAAAAAAAAAAATCCAAAATCAGACAGTGTTGAGACCAGAGAGGCTAAGACCGCATTGACTCAGTGCAGTATTCAGCCTCTGTGGTGTCAAGTCTGATTTTGGAAAAAAAAAAAAAAAAATCCAAAATCAGACAGAGTGTTGAGACCAGAGAGGCTAAGACCGCATTGACTCAGAGCAGTATTCAGCCTCTGTGGTGTCAAGTCTGATTTTGGAAAAAAAAAAAAAAAAAATCCAAAATCAGACAGAGTGTTGACACCAGAGAGGCTAAGACCGCATTGACTCAGTGCAGTATTCAGCCTCTCTGGTGTCAAGTCTGATTTTGGAAAAAAATAATAATAATCCAAAATCAGACAGAGTGTTGACACCAGAGAGGCTAAGACTGCATTGACTCAGTGCGGTATTCAGCCTATCTGGTGTCAAGTCTGATTTTGGAAAAAAATAATAATAATCCAAAATCAGACAGAGTGTTGACACCAGAGAGGCTAAGACTGCATTGACTCAGTGCGGTATTCAGCCTCTCTGGTGTCAAGTCTGATTTTGGAAAAAAATAATAATAATCCAAAATCAGACAGAGTGTTGACACCAGAGAGGCTAAGACCGCATTGACTCAGTTCGGTATTCAGCCTCTCTGGTGTCAAGTCTGATTTTGGAAAAAAAAAAAAAAAAATCCAAAATCAGACAGTGTTGAGACCAGAGAGGCTAAGACCGCATTGACTCAGTGCGGTATTCAGCCTCTCTGGTGTCAAGTCTGATTTTGGAAAAAAAAAAAAAAATCCAAAATCAGACAGAGTGTTGACACCAGAGAGGCTAAGACCGCATTGACTCAGTGCGGTATTCAGCCTCTCTGGTGTCAAGTCTGATTTTGGAAAAAAAAAAAAAAATCCAAAATCAGACAGAGTGTTGAGACCAGAGAGGCTAAGACCGCATTGACTCAGTGCGGTATTCAGCCTCTCTGGTGTCAAGTCTGATTTTGGAAAAAAAAAAAAAAAAAATCCAAAATCATACAGAGTGTTGACACCAGAGAGGCTAAGACCGCATTGACTCAGTGCGGTATTCAGCCTCTCTGGTGTCAAGTCTGATTTTGGAAAAAAAAAAAAAAATCCAAAATCAGACAGAGTGTTGACACCAGAGAGGCTAAGACCGCATTGACTCAGTGCTGTCTTCAGCCTCTCTGGTGTCAAGTCTGATTTTGGAAAAAAAAAAAAAAAATCCAAAATCAGACAGAGTGTTGACACCGGAGAGGCTAAGACCGCATTGACTCAGTGCGGTATTCAGCCTCTTTGGTGTCAAGTCTGATTTTGGAAAAAAAAAAAAAAAATCCAAAATCAGACAGTGTTGAGACCAGAGAGGCTAAGACCGCATTGACTCAGTGCAGTATTCAGCCTCTGTGGTGTCAAGTCTGATTTTGGAAAAAAAAAAAAAAAAATCCAAAATCAGACAGAGTGTTGACACCAGAGAGGCTAAGACCGCATTGACTCAGTGCGGTATCTAGCCTCTCTGGTGTCAAGTCTAATTTTGGAAAAAAAAAAAAAAAAATCCAAAATCAGACAGAGTGTTGAGACCAGAGAGGCTAAGACCGCATTGACTCAGTGCGGTATTCAGCCTCTCTGGTGTCAAGTCTGATTTTGGAAGAAAAAAAAAAAAAAATCCAAAATCAGACAGAGTGTTGAGACCAGAGAGGCTAAGACCGCATTGACTCAGTGCGGTATTCAGCCTCTCTGGTGTCAAGTCTGATTTTGAAAAAAAAAAAAAAAAAATCCAAAATCAGACAGAGTGTTGAGACCAGAGAGGCTAAGACCGCATTGACTCAGTGCGGTATTCAGCCTCTCTGGTGTCAAGTCTGATTTTGGAAAAAAAAAATAATAATCCAAAATCAGACAGAGTGTTGACACCAGAGAGGCTAAGACCGCATTGACTCAGTTCGGTATTCAGCCTCTCTGGTGTCAAGTCTGATTTTGGAAAAAAAAAAAAAAAAATCCAAAATCAGACAGAGTGTTGAGACCAGAGAGGCTAAGACCGCATTGACTCAGTGCGGTATTCAGCCTCTCTGGTGTCAAGTCTGATTTTGGAAAAAATAAAAATAAAATCCAAAATCAGACAGAGTGTTGACACCAGAGAGGCTAAGACCGCATTGACTCAGTGCGGTCTTCAGCCTCTCTGGTGTCAAGTCTGATTTTTGAAAAAAAAAAAAAAAATCCAAAATCAGACAGAGTGTTGACACCAGAGAGGCTAAGACCGCATTGACTCAGTGCGGTATTCAGCCTCTTTGGTGTCAAGTCTGATTTTGGAAAAAAAAAAAAAAAAATCCAAAATCAGACAGAGTGTTGACACCAGAGAGGCTAAGACCGCATTGACTCAGTGCAGTATTCAGCCTCTGTGGTGTCAAGTCTGATTTTGGAAAAAAAAAAAAAAAAATCCAAAATCAGACAGAGTGTTGACACCAGAGAGGCTAAGACCGCATTGACTCAGTGCGGTCTTCAGCCTCTCTGGTGTCAAGTCTGATTTTGGAAAAAAAAAATAATAATCCAAAATCAGACAGAGTGTTGACACCAGAGAGGCTAAGACCGCATTGACTCAGTGCGGTATTCAGCCTCTCTGGTGTCAAGTCTGATTTAAAAAAAAAAAAAAAAATCCAAAATCAGACAGAGTGTTGAGACCAGAGAGGCTAAGACTGCATTGACTCAGTGCGGTATTCAGCCTCTCTGGTGTCAAGTCTGATTTTGGAAAAAAAAAAAAATAATCCAAAATCAGACAGAGTGTTGACACCAGAGAGGCTAAGACCGCATTGACTCAGTTCGGTACTCAGCCTCTCTGGTGTCAAGTCTGATTTTGGAAAAAAAAAAAAAAAAATCCAAAATCAGACAGAGTGTTGAGACCAGAGAGGCTAAGACCGCATTGACTCAGTGCGGTATTCAGCCTCTCTGGTGTCAAGTCTGATTTTGGAAAAAAAAAAAAAAAAATCCAAAATCAGACAGAGTGTTGACACCAGAGAGGCTAAGACTGCATTGACTCAGTGCGGTATTCAGCCTCTCTGGTGTCAAGTCTGATTTTGGAAAAAAAAAAAAAAAATCCAAAATCAGACAGAGTGTTGAGACCAGAGAGGCTAAGACCGCATTGACTCAGTGCGGTATTCAGCCTCTCTGGTGTCAAGTCTGATTTTGGAAAAAAAAAAAAAAAATCCAAAATCAGACAGAGTGTTGACACCAGAGAGGCTAAGACCGCATTGACTCAGTGCGGTATTCAGCCTCTCTGGTGTCAAGTCTGATTTTGGAAAAAAAAAAAAAAAAATCCAAAATCAGACAGAGTGTTGACACCAGAGAGGCTAAGACCGCATTGACTCAGTGCGGTATTCAGCCTCTCTGGTGTCAAGTCTGATTTTGGAAAAAAAAAAAAAAAAATCCAAAATCAGACAGAGTGTTGAGACCAGAGAGGCTAAGACTGCATTGACTCAGTGCAGTATTCAGCCTCTCTGGTGTCAAGTCTGATTTTGAAAAAAAAAAAAAAAAAAAAAAATCCAAAATCAGACAGAGTGTTGACACCAGAGAGGCTAAGACCGCATTGACTCAGTTCGGTATTCAGCCTCTCTGGTGTCAAGTCTGATTTTGGAAAAAAAAAAAAAAAAATCCAAAATCAGACAGAGTGTTGAGACCAGAGAGGCTAAGACTGCATTGACTCAGTGCGGTATTCAGCCTCTCTGGTGTCAAGTCTGATTTTGGAAAAAAAAAAAAAAAAAATCCAAAATCAGACAGAGTGTTGACACCAGAGAGGCTAAGACTGCATTGACTCAGTGCGGTATTCAGCCTCTCTGGTGTCAAGTCTGATTTTGGAAAAAAAAAAAAAAAAATCCAAAATCAGACAGAGTGTTGACACCAGAGAGGCTAAGACCGCATTGACTCAGTGCGGTATTCAGCCTCTCTGGTGTCAAGTCTGATTTTGGAAAAAAAAAAAAAAAAATCCAAAATCAGACAGTGTTGAGACCAGAGAGGCTAAGACCGCATTGACTCAGTGCGGTATTCAGCCTCTCTGGTGTCAAGTCTGATTTAAAAAAAAAAAAAAAAATCCAAAATCAGACAGAGTGTTGAGACCAGAGAGGCTAAGACCGCATTGACTCAGTGCGGTATTCAGCCTCTCTGGTGTCAAGTCTGATTTTTGAACAAAAAAAAAAAAAATCCAAAATCAGACAGAGTGTTGACACCAGAGAGGCTAAGACCGCATTGACTCAGTGCGGTATTCAGCCTCTCTGGTGTCAAGTCTGATTTTGGAAAAAAAAAAAAAAATCCAAAATCAGACAGAGTGTTGACACCAGAGAGGCTAAGACCGCATTGACTCAGTGCGGTATTCAGCCTCTCTGGTGTCAAGTCTGATTTTGGAAAAAAAAATCCAAAATCAGACAGAGTGTTGAGACCAGAGAGGCTAAGATCGGATTGACTCAGTGCGGTATTCAGCCTCTCTGGTGTCAAGTCTGATTTTGGAAAAAAAAAAAAAAAATCCAAAATCAGACAGAGTGTTGACACCAGAGAGGCTAAGACCGCATTGACTCAGTGCGGTATTCAGCCTCTCTGGTGTCAAGTCTGATTTTGGAAAAAAAAAAAAAAAAATCCAAAATCAGACAGAGTGTTGAGACCAGAGAGGCTAAGACCGCATTGACTCAGTGCAGTATTCAGCCTCTCTGGTGTCAAGTCTGATTTTTGAAAAAAAAAAAAAAAAATCCAAAATCAGACAGAGTGTTGACACCAGAGAGGCTAAGACCGCATTG
Organism: Poromitra crassiceps; assembly: GCF_964638095.1. NCBI lineage: Eukaryota > Metazoa > Chordata > Actinopteri > Beryciformes > Melamphaidae > Poromitra > Poromitra crassiceps. The sequence continues at coordinate 74,764 of NW_028152100.1, forward strand.
ACTCAGTGCGGTATTCAGCCTCTCTGGTGTCAAGTCTGATTTTGGAAAGAAAAAAAGAAAAAAAATCCAAAATCAGACAGAGTGTTGAGACCAGAGAGGCTAAGACCGCATTGACTCAGTGCGGTATTCAGCCTCTCTGGTGTCAAGTCTGATTTTGGAAAAAAAAAAAAAAAATCCAAAATCAGACAGAGTGTTGACACCAGAGAGGCTAAGACCGCATTGACTCAGTGCGGTATTCAGCCTCTCTGGTGTCAAGACTGATTTTGGAAAAAAAAAAAAAAAAATCCAAAATCAGACAGAGTGTTGAGACCAGAGAGGCTAAGACCGCATTGACTCAGTGCAGTATTCAGCCTCTGATTTTGGAAAAAAAAAAAAAAAAAAAAATCTAAAATCAGACAGAGTGTTGACACCAGAGAGGCTAAGACCGCATTGACTCAGTGCGGTATTCAGCCTCTCTGGTGTCAAGTCTGATTTTGGGAAAAAAAAAAAAAAAAAAAAATCAGACAGAGTGTTGACACCAGAGAGGCTAAGACCGCATTGACTCAGTGCGGTATTCAGCCTCTCTGGTGTCAAGTCTGATTTTGGAAAAAAAAAAAAAAAAATCCAAAATCAGACAGAGTGTTGACACCAGAGAGGCTAAGACCGCATTGACTCAGTGCGGTATTCAGCCTCTCTGGTGTCAAGTCTGATTTCGGAAAAAAAAAAAAAAATCCAAAATCAGACAGAGTGTTGACAACAGAGAGGCTAAGACCGCATTGACTCAGTGCGGTATTCAGCCTCTCTGGTGTCAAGTCTGATTTTGGAAAAAAAAAAAAAAAATCCAAAATCAGACAGAGTGTTGAGACCAGAGAGGCTAAGACCGCATTGACTCAGTGCGGTATTCAGCCTCTCTGGTGTCAAGTCTGATTTTGGAAAAAAAAAAAAAAAAAATCCAAAATCAGACAGAGTGTTGACACCAGAGAGGCTAAGACCGCATTGACTCAGTGCGGTATTCAGCCTCTCTGCTGTCAAGTCTGATTTTGGAAAAAAAAAAAAAAAATGCAAAATCAGACAGAGTGTTGAGACCAGAGAGGCTAAGACCGCATTGACTCAGTGCGGTATTCAGCCTCTCTGGTGTCAAGTCTGATTTTGGAAAAAAAAAAAAAAAATCCAAAATCAGACAGAGTGTTGACACCAGAGAGGCTAAGACCGCATTGACTCAGTGCGGTATTCAGCCTCTCTGGTGTCAAGTCTGATTTTGGAAAAAAAAAATCCAAAATCAGACAGTGTTGAGACCAGAGAGGCTAAGACCGCATTGACTCAGTGCGGTATTCAGCCTCTCTGGTGTCAAGTCTGATTTTGGAAAAAAAAAAAAAAATCCAAAATCAGACAGTGTTGACACCAGAGAGGCTAAGACCGCATTGACTCAGTGCGGTATTCAGCCTCTCTGGTGTCAAGTCTGATTTTGGAAAAAAAAAAAAAAATCCAAAATCAGACAGAGTGTTGACACCAGAGAGGCTAAGACCGCATTGACTCAGTGCGGTATTCAGCCTCTCTGGTGTCAAGTCTGATTTCGGAAAAAAAAAAAAAAAATCCAAAATCAGACAGAGTGTTGACACCAGAGAGGCTAAGACTGCATTGACTCAGTGCGGTATTCAGCCTCTCTGGTGTCAAGTCTGATTTTGGAAAAAAAAAAAAAAAATCCAAAATCAGACAGAGTGTTGAGACCAGAGAGGCTAAGACCGCATTGACTCAGTGCGGTATTCAGCCTCTCTGGTGTCAAGTCTGATTTTGGAAAAAAAAAAAAAAAAAAATCCAAAATCAGACAGAGTGTTGACACCAGAGAGGCTAAGACCGCATTGACTCAGTGCGGTATTCAGCCTCTCTGGTGTCAAGTCTGATTTTGGAAAAAAAAAAAAAAAAATCCAAAATCAGACAGTGTTGAGACCAGAGAGGCTAAGACCGCATTGACTCAGTGCGGTATTCAGCCTCTCTGGTGTCAAGTCTGATTTTGGAAAAAAAAAAAAAAATCCAAAATCAGACAGAGTGTTGACACCAGAGAGGCTAAGACCGCATTGACTCAGTGCGGTATTCAGCCTCTCTGGTGTCAAGTCTGATTTTGGAAAAAAAAAAAAAAAAAATCCAAAATCATACAGAGTGTTGACACCAGAGAGGCTAAGACCGCATTGACTCAGTGCGGTATTCAGCCTCTCTGGTGTCAAGTCTGATTTTTGAAAAAAAAAAAAAAAATCCAAAATCAGACAGAGTGTTGACACCGGAGAGGCTAAGACCGCATTGACTCAGTGCGGTATTCAGCCTCTTTGGTGTCAAGTCTGATTTTGGAAAAAAAAAAAAAAAATCCAAAATCAGACAGTGTTGAGACCAGAGAGGCTAAGACCGCATTGACTCAGTGCAGTATTCAGCCTCTGTGGTGTCAAGTCTGATTTTGGAAAAAAAAAAAAAAAAATCCAAAATCAGACAGAGTGTTGACACCAGAGAGGCTAAGACCGCATTGACTCAGTGCGGTATTCAGCCTCTCTGGTGTCAAGTCTAATTTTGGAAAAAAAAAAAAAAAAATCCAAAATCAGACAGAGTGTTGAGACCAGAGAGGCTAAGACCGCATTGACTCAGTGCGGTATTCAGCCTCTCTGGTGTCAAGTCTGATTTTGGAAGAAAAAAAAAAAAAAATCCAAAATCAGACAGAGTGTTGAGACCAGAGAGGCTAAGACCGCATTGACTCAGTGCGGTATTCAGCCTCTCTGGTGTCAAGTCTGATTTTGAAAAAAAAAAAAAAAAAATCCAAAATCAGACAGAGTGTTGAGACCAGAGAGGCTAAGACCGCATTGACTCAGTGCGGTATTCAGCCTCTCTGGTGTCAAGTCTGATTTTGGAAAAAAAAAATAATAATCCAAAATCAGACAGAGTGTTGACACCAGAGAGGCTAAGACCGCATTGACTCAGTTCGGTACTCAGCCTCTCTGGTGTCAAGTCTGATTTTGGAAAAAAAAAAAAAAAAATCCAAAATCAGACAGAGTGTTGAGACCAGAGAGGCTAAGACCGCATTGACTCAGTGCGGTATTCAGCCTCTCTGGTGTCAAGTCTGATTTTGGAAAAAAAAAAAAAAAATCCAAAATCAGACAGAGTGTTGACACCAGAGAGGCTAAGACCGCATTGACTCAGTGCGGTATTCAGCCTCTCTGGTGTCAAGTCTGATTTCGGAAAAAAAAAAAAAATCCAAAATCAGACAGAGTGTTGACACCAGAGAGGCTAAGACCGCATTGACTCAGTGCGGTATTCAGCCTCTCTGGTGTCAAGTCTGATTTTGGAAAAAAAAAAAAAAAATCCAAAATCAGACAGAGTGTTGAGACCAGAGAGGCTAAGACCGCATTGACTCAGTGCGGTATTCAGCCTCTCTGGTGTCAAGTCTGATTTTGGAAAAAAAAAAAAAAAAATCCAAAATCAGACAGAGTGTTGACACCAGAGAGGCTAAGACCGCATTGACTCAGTGCGGTATTCAGCCTCTCTGGTGTCAAGTCTGATTTTGGAAAAAAAAAAAAAAAATCCAAAATCAGACAGTGTTGAGACCAGAGAGGCTAAGACCGCATTGACTCAGTGCGGTATTCAGCCTCTCTGGTGTCAAGTCTGATTTTGGAAAAAAAAAAAAAAATCCAAAATCAGACAGAGTGTTGACACCAGAGAGGCTAAGACCGCATTGACTCAGTGCGGTATTCAGCCTCTCTGGTGTCAAGTCTGATTTTGGAAAAAAAAAAAAAAAATCCAAAATCAGACAGAGTGTTGAGACCAGAGAGGCTAAGACCGCATTGACTCAGTGCGGTCTTCAGCCTCTCTGGTGTCAAGTCTGATTTTTGAAAAAAAAAAAAAAAATCCAAAATCAGACAGTGTTGACACCGGAGAGGCTAAGACCGCATTGACTCAGTGCGGTATTCAGCCTCTTTGGTGTCAAGTCTGATTTTGGAAAAAAAAAAAAAAATCCAAAATCAGACAGAGTGTTGAGACCAGAGAGGCTAAGACCGCATTGACTCAGTGCGGTATTCAGCCTCTCTGGTGTCAAGTCTGATTTTCGAAAAAAAAAAAAAAAAAAATCCAAAATCAGACAGAGTGTTGACACCAGAGAGGCTAAGACCGCATTGACTCAGTGCGGTATTCAGCCTCTCTGGTGTCAAGTCTGATTTTGGAAAAAAAAAAAAAAAAATCCAAAATCAGACAGTGTTGAGACCAGAGAGGCTAAGACCGCATTGACTCAGTGCGGTATTCAGCCTCTCTGGTGTCAAGTCTGATTTTGGAAAAAAAAAAAAAAATCCAAAATCAGACAGAGTGTTGACACCAGAGAGGCTAAGACCGCATTGACTCAGTGCGGTATTCAGCCTCTCTGGTGTCAAGTCTGATTTTGGAAAAAAAAAAAAAAAATCCAAAATCAGACAGAGTGTTGAGACCAGAGAGGCTAAGACCGCATTTACTCAGTGCGGTATTCAGCCTCTCTGGTGTCAAGTCTGATTTTGGAAAAAAAAAAAAAAAAAATCCAAAATCATACAGAGTGTTGACACCAGAGAGGCTAAGACCGCATTGACTCAGTGCGGTATTCAGCCTCTCTGGTGTCAAGTCTGATTTTGGAAAAAAAAAAAAAAAATCCAAAATCAGACAGAGTGTTGAGACCAGAGAGGCTAAGACCGCATTGACTCAGTGCGGTCTTCAGCCTCTCTGGTGTCAAGTCTGATTTTTGAAAAAAAAAAAAAAAATCCAAAATCAGACAGAGTGTTGACACCGGAGAGGCTAAGACCGCATTGACTCAGTGCGGTATTCAGCCTCTTTGGTGTCAAGTCTGATTTTGGAAAAAAAAAAAAAAAATCCAAAATCAGACAGTGTTGAGACCAGAGAGGCTAAGACCGCATTGACTCAGTGCAGTATTCAGCCTCTGTGGTGTCAAGTCTGATTTTGGAAAAAAAAAAAAAAAAATCCAAAATCAGACAGAGTGTTGACACCAGAGAGGCTAAGACCGCATTGACTCAGTGCGGTATTCAGCCTCTCTGGTGTCAAGTCTAATTTTGGAAAAAAAAAAAAAAAAATCCAAAATCAGACAGAGTGTTGAGACCAGAGAGGCTAAGACCGCATTGACTCAGTGCGGTATTCAGCCTCTCTGGTGTCAAGTCTGATTTTGGAAGAAAAAAAAAAAAAAATCCAAAATCAGACAGAGTGTTGAGACCAGAGAGGCTAAGACCGCATTGACTCAGTGCGGTATTCAGCCTCTCTGGTGTCAAGTCTGATTTTGAAAAAAAAAAAAAAAAAATCCAAAATCAGACAGAGTGTTGAGACCAGAGAGGCTAAGACCGCATTGACTCAGTGCGGTATTCAGCCTCTCTGGTGTCAAGTCTGATTTTGGAAAAAAAAAATAATAATCCAAAATCAGACAGAGTGTTGACACCAGAGAGGCTAAGACCGCATTGACTCAGTTCGGTATTCAGCCTCTCTGGTGTCAAGTCTGATTTTGGAAAAAAAAAAAAAAAAATCCAAAATCAGACAGAGTGTTGAGACCAGAGAGGCTAAGACCGCATTGACTCAGTGCGGTATTCAGCCTCTCTGGTGTCAAGTCTGATTTTGGAAAAAAAAAAAAAAAATCCAAAATCAGACAGAGTGTTGACACCAGAGAGGCTAAGACCGCATTGACTCAGTGCGGTATTCAGCCTCTCTGGTGTCAAGTCTGATTTCGGAAAAAAAAAAAAAAATCCAAAATCAGACAGAGTGTTGACACCAGAGAGGCTAAGACCGCATTGACTCAGTGCGGTATTCAGCCTCTCTGGTGTCAAGTCTGATTTTGGAAAAAAAAAAAAAAAAATCCAAAATCCAAAATCAGACAGAGTGTTGACACCAGAGAGGCTAAGACCGCATTGACTCAGTGCGGTATTCAGCCTCTCTGGTGTCAAGTCTGATTTTGAAAAAAAAAAAAAAAAAATCCAAAATCAGACAGAGTGTTGAGACCAGAGAGGCTAAGACCGCATTGACTCAGTGCGGTATTCAGCCTCTCTGGTGTCAAGTCTGATTTTGGAAAAAAAAAAAAATAATCCAAAATCAGACAGAGTGTTGACACCAGAGAGGCTAAGACCGCATTGACTCAGTTCGGTATTCAGCCTCTCTGGTGTCAAGTCTGATTTTGGAAAAAAAAAAAAAAAAATCCAAAATCAGACAGAGTGTTGAGACCAGAGAGGCTAAGACCGCATTGACTCAGTGCGGTATTCAGCCTCTCTGGTGTCAAGTCTGATTTTGGAAAAAAAAAAAAAAAATCCAAAATCAGACAGAGTGTTGACACCAGAGAGGCTAAGACCGCATTGACTCAGTGCGGTATTCAGCCTCTCTGGTGTCAAGTCTGATTTCGGAAAAAAAAAAAAAAATCCAAAATCAGACAGAGTGTTGAGACCAGAGAGGCTAAGACCGCATTGACTCATTGCGGTATTCAGCCTCTCTGGTGTCAAGTCTGATTTTGGAAAAAAAAAAAAAAAAATCCAAAATCCAAAATCAGACAGAGTGTTGACACCAGAGAGGCTAAGACCGCATTGACTCAGTGCGGTATTCAGCCTCTCTGGTGTCAAGTCTGATTTTGGAAAAAAAAAAAAAAAAATCCAAAATCAGACAGTGTTGAGACCAGAGAGGCTAAGACCGCATTGACTCAGTGCGGTATTCAGCCTCTCTGGTGTCAAGTCTGATTTTGGAAAAAAAAAAAAAAATCCAAAATCAGACAGAGTGTTGACACCAGAGAGGCTAAGACCGCATTGACTCAGTGCGGTATTCAGCCTCTCTGGTGTCAAGTCTGATTTTGGAAAAAAAAAAAAAAAATCCAAAATCAGACAGAGTGTTGAGACCAGAGAGGCTAAGACCGCATTGACTCAGTGCGGTATTCAGCCTCTCTGGTGTCAAGTCTGATTTTGGAAAAAAAAAAAAAAAAAATCCAAAATCATACAGAGTGTTGACACCAGAGAGGCTAAGACCGCATTGACTCAGTGCGGTATTCAGCCTCTCTGGTGTCAAGTCTGATTTTGGAAAAAAAAAAAAAAAAATCCAAAATCAGACAGTGTTGAGACCAGAGAGGCTAAGACCGCATTGACTCAGTGCGGTATTCAGCCTCTCTGGTGTCAAGTCTGATTTCGGAAAAAAAAAAAAAAATCCAAAATCAGACAGAGTGTTGAGACCAGAGAGGCTAAGACCGCATTGACTCATTGCGGTATTCAGCCTCTCTGGTGTCAAGTCTGATTTTGGAAAAAAAAAAAAAAAAATCCAAAATCCAAAATCAGACAGAGTGTTGACACCAGAGAGGCTAAGACCGCATTGACTCAGTGCGGTATTCAGCCTCTCTGGTGTCAAGTCTGATTTTGGAAAAAAAAAAAAAAAAATCCAAAATCAGACAGTGTTGAGACCAGAGAGGCTAAGACCGCATTGACTCAGTGCGGTATTCAGCCTCTCTGGTGTCAAGTCTGATTTTGGAAAAAAAAAAAAAAATCCAAAATCAGACAGAGTGTTGACACCAGAGAGGCTAAGACCGCATTGACTCAGTGCGGTATTCAGCCTCTCTGGTGTCAAGTCTGATTTTGGAAAAAAAAAAAAAAAATCCAAAATCAGACAGAGTGTTGAGACCAGAGAGGCTAAGACCGCATTGACTCAGTGCGGTATTCAGCCTCTCTGGTGTCAAGTCTGATTTTGGAAAAAAAAAAAAAAAAAATCCAAAATCATACAGAGTGTTGACACCAGAGAGGCTAAGACCGCATTGACTCAGTGCGGTATTCAGCCTCTCTGGTGTCAAGTCTGATTTTGGAAAAAAAAAAAAAAAAATCCAAAATCAGACAGTGTTGAGACCAGAGAGGCTAAGACCGCATTGACTCAGTGCGGTATTCAGCCTCTCTGGTGTCAAGTCTGATTTTGGAAAAAAAAAAAAAAAATCCAAAATCAGACAGTGTTGAGACCAGAGAGGCTAAGACCGCATTGACTCAGTGCGGTATTCAGCCTCTCTGGTGTCAAGTCTGATTTTGGAAAAAAAAAAAAAAATCCAAAATCAGACAGAGTGTTGACACCAGAGAGGCTAAGACCGCATTGACTCAGTGCGGTATTCAGCCTCTCTGGTGTCAAGTCTGATTTTGGAAAAAAAAAAAAAAAATCCAAAATCAGACAGAGTGTTGAGACCAGAGAGGCTAAGACCGCATTGACTCAGTGCGGTATTCAGCCTCTCTGGTGTCAAGTCTGATTTTGGAAAAAAAAAAAAAAAATCCAAAATCAGACAGAGTGTTGAGACCAGAGAGGCTAAGACCGCATTGACTCAGTGCGGTATTCAGCCTCTCTGGTGTCAAGTCTGATTTTGGAAAAAAAAAAAAAAAAAATCCAAAATCATACAGAGTGTTGACACCAGAGAGGCTAAGACCGCATTGACTCAGTGCGGTATTCAGCCTCTCTGGTGTCAAGTCTGATTTTGGAAAAAAAAAAAAAAATCCAAAATCAGACAGAGTGTTGACACCAGAGAGGCTAAGACCGCATTGACTCAGTGCGGTATTCAGCCTCTCTGGTGTCAAGTCTGATTTTGGAAAAAAAAAAAAAAAAATCCAAAATCATACAGAGTGTTGACACCAGAGAGGCTAAGACCGCATTGACTCAGTGCGGTATTCAGCCTCTCTGGTGTCAAGTCTGATTTTGGAAAAAAAAAAAAAAAATCCAAAATCAGACAGTGTTGAGACCAGAGAGGCTAAGACCGCATTGACTCAGTGCAGTATTCAGCCTCTGTGGTGTCAAGTCTGATTTTGGAAAAAAAAAAAAAAAAATCCAAAATCAGACAGAGTGTTGAGACCAGAGAGGCTAAGACCGCATTGACTCAGTGCGGTATTCAGCCTCTCTGGTGTCAAGTCTGATTTTGGAAGAAAAAAAAAAAAAAATCCAAAATCAGACAGAGTGTTGAGACCAGAGAGGCTAAGACCGCATTGACTCAGTGCGGTATTCAGCCTCTCTGGTGTCAAGTCTGATTTTTGAAAAAAAAAAAAAAAATCCAAAATCAGACAGAGTGTTGACACCGGAGAGGCTAAGACCGCATTGACTCAGTGCGGTATTCAGCCTCTTTGGTGTCAAGTCTGATTTTGGAAAAAAAAAAAAAAAATCCAAAATCAGACAGAGTGTTGAGACCAGAGAGGCTAAGACCGCATTGACTCAGTGCGGTATTCAGCCTCTCTGGTGTCAAGTCTGATTTTGGAAAAAAAAAAAAAAAAAATCCAAAATCAGACAGAGTGTTGACACCAGAGAGGCTAAGACCGCATTGACTCAGTGCGGTATTCAGCCTCTCTGGTGTCAAGTCTGATTTTGGAAAAAAAAAAAAAAAAATCCAAAATCAGACAGTGTTGAGACCAGAGAGGCTAAGACCGCATTGACTCAGTGCGGTATTCAGCCTCTCTGGTGTCAAGTCTGATTTTGGAAAAAAAAAAAAAAATCCAAAATCAGACAGAGTGTTGACACCAGAGAGGCTAAGACCGCATTGACTCAGTGCGGTATTCAGCCTCTCTGGTGTCAAGTCTGATTTTGGAAAAAAAAAAAAAAAATCCAAAATCAGACAGAGTGTTGAGACCAGAGAGGCTAAGACCGCATTTACTCAGTGCGGTATTCAGCCTCTCTGGTGTCAAGTCTGATTTTGGAAAAAAAAAAAAAAAAAATCCAAAATCATACAGAGTGTTGACACCAGAGAGGCTAAGACCGCATTGACTCAGTGCGGTATTCAGCCTCTCTGGTGTCAAGTCTGATTTTGAAAAAAAAAAAAAAAATCCAAAATCAGACAGAGTGTTGACACCGGAGAGGCTAAGACCGCATTGACTCAGTGCGGTATTCAGCCTCTTTGGTGTCAAGTCTGATTTTGGAAAAAAAAAAAAAAAATCCAAAATCAGACAGTGTTGAGACCAGAGAGGCTAAGACCGCATTGACTCAGTGCAGTATTCAGCCTCTGTGGTGTCAAGTCTGATTTTGGAAAAAAAAAAAAAAAAAATCCAAAATCAGACAGAGTGTTGAGACCAGAGAGGCTAAGACCGCATTGACTCAGTGCGGTATTCAGCCTCTCTGGTGTCAAGTCTAATTTTGGAAAAAAAAAAAAAAAAATCCAAAATCAGACAGAGTGTTGAGACCAGAGAGGCTAAGACCGCATTGACTCAGTGCGGTATTCAGCCTCTCTGGTGTCAAGTCTGATTTTGGAAGAAAAAAAAAAAAAAATCCAAAATCAGACAGAGTGTTGAGACCAGAGAGGCTAAGACCGCATTGACTCAGTGCGGTATTCAGCCTCTCTGGTGTCAAGTCTGATTTTGAAAAAAAAAAAAAAAAAATCCAAAATCAGACAGAGTGTTGAGACCAGAGAGGCTAAGACCGCATTGACTCAGTGCGGTATTCAGCCTCTCTGGTGTCAAGTCTGATTTTGGAAAAAAAAATAAATAATCCAAAATCAGACAGAGTGTTGACACCAGAGAGGCTAAGACCGCATTGACTCAGTTCGGTATTCAGCCTCTCTGGTGTCAAGTCTGATTTTGGAAAAAAAAAAAAAAAAATCCAAAATCAGACAGAGTGTTGAGACCAGAGAGGCTAAGACCGCATTGACTCAGTGCGGTATTCAGCCTCTCTGGTGTCAAGTCTGATTTTGGAAAAAATAAAAATAAAATCCAAAATCAGACAGAGTGTTGACACCAGAGAGGCTAAGACCGCATTGACTCAGTGCGGTCTTCAGCCTCTCTGGTGTCAAGTCTGATTTTTGAAAAAAAAAAAAAAAATCCAAAATCAGACAGAGTGTTGACACCAGAGAGGCTAAGACCACATTGACTCAGTGCGGTATTCAGCCTCTCTGGTGTCAAGTCTGATTTTGGAAAAAAAAAAAAAAAATCCAAAATCAGACAGAGTGTTGAGACCAGAGAGGCTAAGACCGCATTGACTCAGTGCGGTATTCAGCCTCTCTGGTGTCAAGTCTGATTTTGGAAAAAATAAAAATAAAATCCAAAATCAGACAGAGTGTTGACACCAGAGAGGCTAAGACCGCATTGACTCAGTGCGGTCTTCAGCCTCTCTGGTGTCAAGTCTGATTTTTGAAAAAAAAAAAAAAAATCCAAAATCAGACAGAGTGTTGACACCAGAGAGGCTAAGACCGCATTGACTCAGTGCGGTATTCAGCCTCTCTGGTGTCAAGTCTGATTTTGGAAAAAAAAAAAAAAAATCCAAAATCAGACAGAGTGTTGAGACCAGAGAGGCTAAGACCGCATTGACTCAGTGCGGTATTCAGCCTCTCTGGTGTCAAGTCTGATTTTGGAAAAAAAAAAAAAAAAATCCAAAATCAGACAGAGTGTTGACACCAGAGAGGCTAAGACCGCATTGACTCAGTGCGGTATTCAGCCTCTCTGGTGTCAAGTCTGATTTTGGAAAAAAAAAAAAAAAAATCCAAAATCAGACAGTGTTGAGACCAGAGAGGCTAAGACCGCATTGACTCAGTGCGGTATTCAGCCTCTCTGGTGTCAAGTCTGATTTTGGAAAAAAAAAAAAAAATCCAAAATCAGACAGAGTGTTGACACCAGAGAGGCTAAGACCGCATTGACTCAGTGCGGTATTCAGCCTCTCTGGTGTCAAGTCTGATTTTGGAAAAAAAAAAAAAAAATCCAAAATCAGACAGAGTGTTGAGACCAGAGAGGCTAAGACCGCATTGACTCAGTGCGGTATTCAGCCTCTCTGGTGTCAAGTCTGATTTTGGAAAAAAAAAAAAAAAAATCCAAAATCAGACAGAGTGTTGACACCAGAGAGGCTAAGACCGCATTGACTCAGTGCGGTATTCAGCCTCTCTGGTGTCAAGTCTGATTTTGGAAAAAAAAAAAAAAAAATCCAAAATCAGACAGTGTTGAGACCAGAGAGGCTAAGACCGCATTGACTCAGTGCGGTATTCAGCCTCTCTGGTGTCAAGTCTGATTTTGGAAAAAAAAAAAAAAATCCAAAATCAGACAGAGTGTTGACACCAGAGAGGCTAAGACCGCATTGACTCAGTGCGGTATTCAGCCTCTCTGGTGTCAAGTCTGATTTTGGAAAAAAAAAAAAAAATCCAAAATCAGACAGAGTGTTGAGACCAGAGAGGCTAAGACCGCATTGACTCAGTGCGGTATTCAGCCTCTCTGGTGTCAAGTCTGATTTTTGAAAAAAAAAAAAAAAAAATCCAAAATCATACAGAGTGTTGACATCAGAGAGGCTAAGACTGCATTGACTCAGTGCGGTATTCAGCCTCTCTGGTGTCAAGTCTGATTTTGGAAAAAAAAAAAAAAAATCCAAAATCAGACAGAGTGTTGAGACCAGAGAGGCTAAGACCGCATTGACTCAGTGCGGTCTTCAGCCTCTCTGGTGTCAAGTCTGATTTTTGAAAAAAAAAAAAAAAATCCAAAATCAGACAGAGTGTTGACACCGGAGAGGCTAAGACCGCATTGACTCAGTGCGGTATTCAGCCTCTTTGGTGTCAAGTCTGATTTTGGAAAAAAAAAAAAAAAATCCAAAATCAGACAGTGTTGAGACCAGAGAGGCTAAGACCGCATTGACTCAGTGCAGTATTCAGCCTCTGTGGTGTCAAGTCTGATTTTGGAAAAAAAAAAAAAAAAATCCAAAATCAGACAGAGTGTTGACACCAGAGAGGCTAAGACCGCATTGACTCAGTGCGGTATTCAGCCTCTCTGGTGTCAAGTCTAATTTGGGAAAAAAAAAAAAAAAAATCCAAAATCAGACAGAGTGTTGAGACCAGAGAGGCTAAGACCGCATTGACTCAGTGCGGTATTCAGCCTCTCTGGTGTCAAGTCTGATTTTGGAAGAAAAAAAAAAAAAAATCCAAAATCAGACAGAGTGTTGAGACCAGAGAGGCTAAGACCGCATTGACTCAGTGCGGTATTCAGCCTCTCTGGTGTCAAGTCTGATTTTGAAAAAAAAAAAAAAAAATCCAAAATCAGACAGAGTGTTGAGACCAGAGAGGCTAAGACCGCATTGACTCAGTGCGGTATTCAGCCTCTCTGGTGTAAAGTCTGATTTTGGAAAAAAAAAAAAAAAATCCAAAATCAGACAGAGTGTTGACACCAGAGAGGCTAAGACCGCATTGACTCAGTTCGGTATTCAGCCTCTCTGGTGTCAAGTCTGATTTTGGAAAAAAAAAAAAAAAAATCCAAAATCAGACAGAGTGTTGAGACCAGAGAGGCTAAGACCGCATTGACTCAGTGCGGTATTCAGCCTCTCTGGTGTCAAGTCTGATTTTGGAAAAAATAAAAATAAAATCCAAAATCAGACAGAGTGTTGACACCAGAGAGGCTAAGACCGCATTGACTCAGTGCGGTCTTCAGCCTCTCTGGTGTCAAGTCTGATTTTTGAAAAAAAAAAAAAAAATCCAAAATCAGACAGAGTGTTGACACCAGAGAGGCTAAGACCGCATTGACTCAGTGCGGTATTCAGCCTCTTTGGTGTCAAGTCTGATTTTGGAAAAAAAAAAAAAAAATCCAAAATCAGACAGAGTGTTGACACCAGAGAGGCTAAGACCGCATTGACTCAGTGCAGTATTCAGCCTCTGTGGTGTCAAGTCTGATTTTGGAAAAAAAAAAAAAAAAATCCAAAATCAGACAGAGTGTTGACACCAGAGAGGCTAAGACCGCATTGACTCAGTGCGGTCTTCAGCCTCTCTGGTGTCAAGTCTGATTTTGGAAAAAAATAATAATAATCCAAAATCAGACAGAGTGTTGACACCAGAGAGGCTAAGACCGCATTGACTCAGTGCGGTATTCAGCCTCTCTGGTGTCAAGTCTATTTAAAAAAAAAAAAAAAAATCCAAAATCAGACAGAGTGTTGAGACCAGAGAGGCTAAGACCGCATTGACTCAGTGCGGTATTCAGCCTCTCTGGTGTCAAGTCTGATTTTGGAAAAAAAAAATAATAATCCAAAATCAGACAGAGTGTTGACACCAGAGAGGCTAAGACCGCATTGACTCAGTTCGGTATTCAGCCTCTCTGGTGTCAAGTCTGATTTTGGAAAAAAAAAAAAAAAAATCCAAAATCAGACAGTGTTGAGACCAGAGAGGCTAAGACCGCATTGACTCAGTGCGGTATTCAGCCTCTCTGGTGTCAAGTCTGATTTTGGAAAAAAAAAAAAAAATCCAAAATCAGACAGAGTGTTGACACCAGAGAGGCTAAGACCGCATTGACTCAGTGCGGTATTCAGCCTCTCTGGTGTCAAGTCTGATTTTGGAAAAAAAAAAAAAAAATCCAAAATCAGACAGAGTGTTGAGACCAGAGAGGCTAAGACCGCATTGACTCAGTGCGGTATTCAGCCTCTCTGGTGTCAAGTCTGATTTTGGAAAAAAAAAAAAAAAAAATCCAAAATCATACAGAGTGTTGACACCAGAGAGGCTAAGACCGCATTGACTCAGTGCGGTATTCAGCCTCTCTGGTGTCAAGTCTGATTTTGGAAAAAAAAAAAAAAAATCCAAAATCAGACAGAGTGTTGAGACCAGAGAGGCTAAGACCGCATTGACTCAGTGCGGTCTTCAGCCTCTCTGGTGTCAAGTCTGATTTTTGAAAAAAAAAAAAAAAATCCAAAATCAGACAGAGTGTTGACACCGGAGAGGCTAAGACCGCATTGACTCAGTGCGGTATTCAGCCTCTTTGGTGTCAAGTCTGATTTTGGAAAAAAAAAAAAAAAATCCAAAATCAGACAGAGTGTTGACACCAGAGAGGCTAAGACCGCATTGACTCAGTGCGGTATTCAGCCTCTCTGGTGTCAAGTCTAATTTTGGAAAAAAAAAAAAAAAAATCCAAAATCAGACAGAGTGTTGAGACCAGAGAGGCTAAGACCGCATTGACTCAGTGCGGTATTCAGCCTCTCTGGTGTCAAGTCTGATTTTGGAAGAAAAAAAAAAAAAAATCCAAAATCAGACAGAGTGTTGAGACCAGAGAGGCTAAGACCGCATTGACTCAGTGCGGTATTCAGCCTCTCTGGTGTCAAGTCTGATTTTGAAAAAAAAAAAAAAAAAATCCAAAATCAGACAGAGTGTTGAGACCAGAGAGGCTAAGACCGCATTGACTCAGTGCGGTATTCAGCCTCTCTGGTGTCAAGTCTGATTTTGGAAAAAAAAAATAATAATCCAAAATCAGACAGAGTGTTGACACCAGAGAGGCTAAGACCGCATTGACTCAGTTCGGTATTCAGCCTCTCTGGTGTCAAGTCTGATTTTGGAAAAAAAAAAAAAAAAATCCAAAATCAGACAGAGTGTTGAGACCAGAGAGGCTAAGACCGCATTGACTCAGTGCGGTATTCAGCCTCTCTGGTGTCAAGTCTGATTTTGGAAAAAATAAAAATAAAATCCAAAATCAGACAGAGTGTTGACACCAGAGAGGCTAAGACCGCATTGACTCAGTGCGGTCTTCAGCCTCTCTGGTGTCAAGTCTGATTTTTGAAAAAAAAAAAAAAAATCCAAAATCAGACAGAGTGTTGACACCAGAGAGGCTAAGACCGCATTGACTCAGTGCGGTATTCAGCCTCTTTGGTGTCAAGTCTGATTTTGGAAAAAAAAAAAAAAAATCCAAAATCAGACAGAGTGTTGACACCAGAGAGGCTAAGACCGCATTGACTCAGTGCAGTATTCAGCTGCTGTGGTGTCAAGTCTGATTTTGGAAAAAAAAAAAAAAAAATCCAAAATCAGACAGAGTGTTGACACCAGAGAGGCTAAGACCGCATTGACTCAGTGCGGTCTTCAGCCTCTCTGGTGTCAAGTCTGATTTTGGAAAAAAAAAAAAATAATCCAAAATCAGACAGAGTGTTGACACCAGAGAGGCTAAGACCGCATTGACTCAGTGCGGTATTCAGCCTCTCTGGTGTCAAGTCTGATTAAAAAAAAAAAAAAAAAATCCAAAATCAGACAGAGTGTTGAGACCAGAGAGGCTAAGACCGCATTGACTCAGTGCGGTATTCAGCCTCTCTGGTGTCAAGTCTGATTTTGGAAAAAAATAATAATAATCCAAAATCAGACAGAGTGTTGACACCAGAGAGGCTAAGACCGCATTGACTCAGTTCAGTATTCAGCCTCTCTGGTGTCAAGTCTGATTTTGGAAAAAAAAAAAAAAAAATCCAAAATCAGACAGAGTGTTGAGACCAGAGAGGCTAAGACCGCATTGACTCAGTGCGGTATTCAGCCTCTCTGGTGTCAAGTCTGATTTTGGAAAAAAAAAAAAAAAAATCCAAAATCAGACAGAGTGTTGACACCAGAGAGGCTAAGACTGCATTGACTCAGTGCGGTATTCAGCCTCTCTGGTGTCAAGTCTGATTTTGGAAAAAAAAAAAAAAAATCCAAAATCAGACAGAGTGTTGAGACCAGAGAGGCTAAGACCGCATTGACTCAGTGCGGTCTTCAGCCTCTCTGGTGTCAAGTCTGATTTTTGAAAAAAAAAAAAAAAATCCAAAATCAGACAGAGTGTTGACACCGGAGAGGCTAAGACCGCATTGACTCAGTGCGGTATTCAGCCTCTTTGGTGTCAAGTCTGATTTTGGAAAAAAAAAAAAAAAATCCAAAATCAGACAGTGTTGAGACCAGAGAGGCTAAGACCGCATTGACTCAGTGCAGTATTCAGCCTCTGTGGTGTCAAGTCTGATTTTGGAAAAAAAAAAAAAAAAAATCCAAAATCAGACAGAGTGTTGACACCAGAGAGGCTAAGACCGCATTGACTCAGTGCGGTATTCAGCCTCTCTGGTGTCAAGTCTAATTTTGGAAAAAAAAAAAAAAAAATCCAAAATCAGACAGAGTGTTGAGACCAGAGAGGCTAAGACCGCATTGACTCAGTGCGGTATTCAGCCTCTCTGGTGTCAAGTCTGATTTTGGAAGAAAAAAAAAAAAAAATCCAAAATCAGACAGAGTGTTGAGACCAGAGAGGCTAAGACCGCATTGACTCAGTGCGGTATTCAGCCTCTCTGGTGTCAAGTCTGATTTTGAAAAAAAAAAAAAAAAAATCCAAAATCAGACAGAGTGTTGAGACCAGAGAGGCTAAGACCGCATTGACTCAGTGCGGTATTCAGCCTCTCTGGTGTCAAGTCTGATTTTGGAAAAAAAAAATAATAATCCAAAATCAGACAGAGTGTTGACACCAGAGAGGCTAAGACCGCATTGACTCAGTTCGGTATTCAGCCTCTCTGGTGTCAAGTCTGATTTTGGAAAAAAAAAAAAAAAAATCCAAAATCAGACAGAGTGTTGAGACCAGAGAGGCTAAGACCGCATTGACTCAGTGCGGTATTCAGCCTCTCTGGTGTCAAGTCTGATTTTGGAAAAAATAAAAATAAAATCCAAAATCAGACAGAGTGTTGACACCAGAGAGGCTAAGACCGCATTGACTCAGTGCGGTCTTCAGCCTCTCTGGTGTCAAGTCTGATTTTTGAAAAAAAAAAAAAAATCCAAAATCAGACAGAGTGTTGACACCAGAGAGGCTAAGACCACATTGACTCAGTGCGGTATTCAGCCTCTCTGGTGTCAAGTCTGATTTTGGAAAAAAAAAAAAAAAATCCAAAATCAGACAGAGTGTTGAGACCAGAGAGGCTAAGACCGCATTGACTCAGTGCGGTATTCAGCCTCTCTGGTGTCAAGTCTGATTTTGGAAAAAATAAAAATAAAATCCAAAATCAGACAGAGTGTTGACACCAGAGAGGCTAAGACCGCATTGACTCAGTGCGGTCTTCAGCCTCTCTGGTGTCAAGTCTGATTTTTGAAAAAAAAAAAAAAAATCCAAAATCAGACAGAGTGTTGACACCAGAGAGGCTAAGACCGCATTGACTCAGTGCGGTATTCAGCCTCTCTGGTGTCAAGTCTGATTTTGGAAAAAAAAAAAAAAAATCCAAAATCAGACAGAGTGTTGAGACCAGAGAGGCTAAGACCGCATTGACTCAGTGCGGTATTCAGCCTCTCTGGTGTCAAGTCTGATTTTGGAAAAAAAAAAAAAAAAATCCAAAATCAGACAGAGTGTTGACACCAGAGAGGCTAAGACCGCATTGACTCAGTGCGGTATTCAGCCTCTCTGGTGTCAAGTCTGATTTTGGAAAAAAAAAAAAAAAAAATCCAAAATCAGACAGTGTTGAGACCAGAGAGGCTAAGACCGCATTGACTCAGTGCGGTATTCAGCCTCTCTGGTGTCAAGTCTGATTTTGGAAAAAAAAAAAAAAATCCAAAATCAGACAGAGTGTTGACACCAGAGAGGCTAAGACCGCATTGACTCAGTGCGGTATTCAGCCTCTCTGGTGTCAAGTCTGATTTTGGAAAAAAAAAAAAAAAATCCAAAATCAGACAGAGTGTTGAGACCAGAGAGGCTAAGACCGCATTGACTCAGTGCGGTATTCAGCCTCTCTGGTGTCAAGTCTGATTTTGGAAAAAAAAAAAAAAAAATCCAAAATCAGACAGAGTGTTGACACCAGAGAGGCTAAGACCGCATTGACTCAGTGCGGTATTCAGCCTCTCTGGTGTCAAGTCTGATTTTGGAAAAAAAAAAAAAAAAATCCAAAATCAGACAGTGTTGAGACCAGAGAGGCTAAGACCGCATTGACTCAGTGCGGTATTCAGCCTCTCTGGTGTCAAGTCTGATTTTGGAAAAAAAAAAAAAAATCCAAAATCAGACAGAGTGTTGACACCAGAGAGGCTAAGACCGCATTGACTCAGTGCGGTATTCAGCCTCTCTGGTGTCAAGTCTGATTTTGGAAAAAAAAAAAAAAATCCAAAATCAGACAGAGTGTTGAGACCAGAGAGGCTAAGACCGCATTGACTCAGTGCGGTATTCAGCCTCTCTGGTGTCAAGTCTGATTTTGGAAAAAAAAAAAAAAAAAATCCAAAATCATACAGAGTGTTGACACCAGAGAGGCTAAGACCGCATTGACTCAGTGCGGTATTCAGCCTCTCTGGTGTCAAGTCTGATTTTGGAAAAAAAAAAAAAAAATCCAAAATCAGACAGAGTGTTGAGACCAGAGAGGCTAAGACCGCATTGACTCAGTGCGGTCTTCAGCCTCTCTGGTGTCAAGTCTGATTTTTGAAAAAAAAAAAAAAAATCCAAAATCAGACAGAGTGTTGACACCGGAGAGGCTAAGACCGCATTGACTCAGTGCGGTATTCAGCCTCTTTGGTGTCAAGTCTGATTTTGGAAAAAAAAAAAAAAAATCCAAAATCAGACAGTGTTGAGACCAGAGAGGCTAAGACCGCATTGACTCAGTGCAGTATTCAGCCTCTGTGGTGTCAAGTCTGATTTTGGAAAAAAAAAAAAAAAAAATCCAAAATCAGACAGAGTGTTGACACCAGAGAGGCTAAGACCGCATTGACTCAGTGCGGTATTCAGCCTCTCTGGTGTCAAGTCTAATTTTGGAAAAAAAAAAAAAAAAATCCAAAATCAGACAGAGTGTTGAGACCAGAGAGGCTAAGACCGCATTGACTCAGTGCGGTATTCAGCCTCTCTGGTGTCAAGTCTGATTTTGGAAGAAAAAAAAAAAAAAATCCAAAATCAGACAGAGTGTTGAGACCAGAGAGGCTAAGACCGCATTGACTCAGTGCGGTATTCAGCCTCTCTGGTGTCAAGTCTGATTTTGAAAAAAAAAAAAAAAAAATCCAAAATCAGACAGAGTGTTGAGACCAGAGAGGCTAAGACCGCATTGACTCAGTGCGGTATTCAGCCTCTCTGGTGTCAAGTCTGATTTTGGAAAAAAATAATAATAATCCAAAATCAGACAGAGTGTTGACACCAGAGAGGCTAAGACCGCATTGACTCAGTTCGGTATTCAGCCTCTCTGGTGTCAAGTCTGATTTTGGAAAAAAAAAAAAAAAAATCCAAAATCAGACAGAGTGTTGAGACCAGAGAGGCTAAGACCGCATTGACTCAGTGCGGTATTCAGCCTCTCTGGTGTCAAGTCTGATTTTGGAAAAAATAAAAATAAAATCCAAAATCAGACAGAGTGTTGACACCAGAGAGGCTAAGACCGCATTGACTCAGTGCGGTCTTCAGCCTCTCTGGTGTCAAGTCTGATTTTTGAAAAAAAAAAAAAAAATCCAAAATCAGACAGAGTGTTGACACCAGAGAGGCTAAGACCGCATTGACTCAGTGCGGTATTCAGCCTCTTTGGTGTCAAGTCTGATTTTGGAAAAAAAAAAAAAAAATCCAAAATCAGACAGAGTGTTGACACCAGAGAGGCTAAGACCGCATTGACTCAGTGCAGTATTCAGCCGCTGTGGTGTCAAGTCTGATTTTGGAAAAAAAAAAAAAAAAATCCAAAATCAGACAGAGTGTTGACACCAGAGAGGCTAAGACCGCATTGACTCAGTGCGGTCTTCAGCCTCTCTGGTGTCAAGTCTGATTTTGGAAAAAAAAAATAATAATCCAAAATCAGACAGAGTGTTGACACCAGAGAGGCTAAGACCGCATTGACTCAGTGCGGTATTCAGCCTCTCTGGTGTCAAGTCTGATTTAAAAAAAAAAAAAAAAATCCAAAATCAGACAGAGTGTTGAGAGCAGAGAGGCTAAGACCGCATTGACTCAGTGCGGTATTCAGCCTCTCTGGTGTCAAGTCTGATTTTGGAAAAAAATAATAATAATCCAAAATCAGACAGAGTGTTGACACCAGAGAGGCTAAGACCGCATTGACTCAGTTCAGTATTCAGCCTCTCTGGTGTCAAGTCTGATTTTGGAAAAAAAAAAAAAAAAATCCAAAATCAGACAGAGTGTTGAGACCAGAGAGGCTAAGACCGCATTGACTCAGTGCGGTATTCAGCCTCTCTGGTGTCAAGTCTGATTTTGGAAAAAAAAAAAAAAAAATCCAAAATCAGACAGAGTGTTGACACCAGAGAGGCTAAGACTGCATTGACTCAGTGCGGTATTCAGCCTCTCTGGTGTCAAGTCTGATTTTGGAAAAAAAAAAAAAAAATCCAAAATCAGACAGAGTGTTGAGACCAGAGAGGCTAAGACCGCATTGACTCAGTGCGGTCTTCAGCCTCTCTGGTGTCAAGTCTGATTTTTGAAAAAAAAAAAAAAAATCCAAAATCAGACAGAGTGTTGACACCGGAGAGGCTAAGACCGCATTGACTCAGTGCGGTATTCAGCCTCTTTGGTGTCAAGTCTGATTTTGGAAAAAAAAAAAAAAAATCCAAAATCAGACAGTGTTGAGACCAGAGAGGCTAAGACCGCATTGACTCAGTGCAGTATTCAGCCTCTGTGGTGTCAAGTCTGATTTTGGAAAAAAAAAAAAAAAAAATCCAAAATCAGACAGAGTGTTGACACCAGAGAGGCTAAGACCGCATTGACTCAGTGCGGTATTCAGCCTCTCTGGTGTCAAGTCTAATTTTGGAAAAAAAAAAAAAAAAATCCAAAATCAGACAGAGTGTTGAGACCAGAGAGGCTAAGACCGCATTGACTCAGTGCGGTATTCAGCCTCTCTGGTGTCAAGTCTGATTTTGGAAGAAAAAAAAAAAAAAATCCAAAATCAGACAGAGTGTTGAGACCAGAGAGGCTAAGACCGCATTGACTCAGTGCGGTATTCAGCCTCTCTGGTGTCAAGTCTGATTTTGAAAAAAAAAAAAAAAAAATCCAAAATCAGACAGAGTGTTGAGACCAGAGAGGCTAAGACCGCATTGACTCAGTGCGGTATTCAGCCTCTCTGGTGTCAAGTCTGATTTTGGAAAAAAAAAATAATAATCCAAAATCAGACAGAGTGTTGACACCAGAGAGGCTAAGACCGCATTGACTCAGTTCGGTATTCAGCCTCTCTGGTGTCAAGTCTGATTTTGGAAAAAAAAAAAAAAAAATCCAAAATCAGACAGAGTGTTGAGACCAGAGAGGCTAAGACCGCATTGACTCAGTGCGGTATTCAGCCTCTCTGGTGTCAAGTCTGATTTTGGAAAAAATAAAAATAAAATCCAAAATCAGACAGAGTGTTGACACCAGAGAGGCTAAGACCGCATTGACTCAGTGCGGTCTTCAGCCTCTCTGGTGTCAAGTCTGATTTTTGAAAAAAAAAAAAAAAATCCAAAATCAGACAGAGTGTTGACACCAGAGAGGCTAAGACCACATTGACTCAGTGCGGTATTCAGCCTCTCTGGTGTCAAGTCTGATTTTGGAAAAAAAAAAAAAAAATCCAAAATCAGACAGAGTGTTGAGACCAGAGAGGCTAAGACCGCATTGACTCAGTGCGGTATTCAGCCTCTCTGGTGTCAAGTCTGATTTTGGAAAAAATAAAAATAAAATCCAAAATCAGACAGAGTGTTGACACCAGAGAGGCTAAGACCGCATTGACTCAGTGCGGTCTTCAGCCTCTCTGGTGTCAAGTCTGATTTTGGAAAAAAAAAAAAAAAAATCCAAAATCAGACAGAGTGTTGAGACCAGAGAGGCTAAGACCGCATTGACTCAGTGCGGTATTCAGCCTCTCTGGTGTCAAGTCTGATTTTGGAAAAAAAAAAAAAAAAATCCAAAATCAGACAGAGTGTTGACACCAGAGAGGCTAAGACCGCATTGACTCAGTGCGGTATTCAGCCTCTCTGGTGTCAAGTCTGATTTTGGAAAAAAAAAATAATAATCCAAAATCAGACAGAGTGTTGACACCAGAGAGGCTAAGACCGCATTGACTCAGTTCGGTATTCAGCCTCTCTGGTGTCAAGTCTGATTTTGGAAAAAAAAAAAAAAAAATCCAAAATCAGACAGAGTGTTGAGACCAGAGAGGCTAAGACCGCATTGACTCAGTGCGGTATTCAGCCTCTCTGGTGTCAAGTCTGATTTTGGAAAAAATAAAAATAAAATCCAAAATCAGACAGAGTGTTGACACCAGAGAGGCTAAGACCGCATTGACTCAGTGCGGTCTTCAGCCTCTCTGGTGTCAAGTCTGATTTTTGAAAAAAAAAAAAAAAATCCAAAATCAGACAGAGTGTTGACACCAGAGAGGCTAAGACCACATTGACTCAGTGCGGTATTCAGCCTCTCTGGTGTCAAGTCTGATTTTGGAAAAAAAAAAAAAAAATCCAAAATCAGACAGAGTGTTGAGACCAGAGAGGCTAAGACCGCATTGACTCAGTGCGGTATTCAGCCTCTCTGGTGTCAAGTCTGATTTTGGAAAAAATAAAAATAAAATCCAAAATCAGACAGAGTGTTGACACCAGAGAGGCTAAGACCGCATTGACTCAGTGCGGTCTTCAGCCTCTCTGGTGTCAAGTCTGATTTTGGAAAAAAAAAAAAAAAATCCAAAATCAGACAGAGTGTTGAGACCAGAGAGGCTAAGACCGCATTGACTCAGTGCGGTATTCAGCCTCTCTGGTGTCAAGTCTGATTTTGGAAAAAAAAAAAAAAAAATCCAAAATCAGACAGAGTGTTGACACCAGAGAGGCTAAGACCGCATTGACTCAGTGCGGTATTCAGCCTCTCTGGTGTCAAGTCTGATTTTGGAAAAAAAAAAAAAAAAATCCAAAATCAGACAGAGTGTTGACACCAGAGAGGCTAAGACCGCATTGACTCAGTGCGGTATTCAGCCTCTCTGGTGTCAAGTCTGATTTTGGAAAAAAAAAAAAAAAATCCAAAATCAGACAGAGTGTTGAGACCAGAGAGGCTAAGACCGCATTGACTCAGTGCGGTATTCAGCCTCTCTGGTGTCAAGTCTGATTTTGGAAAAAAAAAAAAAAAAATCCAAAATCAGACAGAGTGTTGACACCAGAGAGGCTAAGACCGCATTGACTCAGTGCGGTATTCAGCCTCTCTGGTGTCAAGTCTGATTTTGGAAAAAAAAAAAAAAAAATCCAAAATCAGACAGTGTTGAGACCAGAGAGGCTAAGACCGCATTGACTCAGTGCGGTATTCAGCCTCTCTGGTGTCAAGTCTGATTTTGGAAAAAAAAAAAAAAATCCAAAATCAGACAGAGTGTTGACACCAGAGAGGCTAAGACCGCATTGACTCAGTGCGGTATTCAGCCTCTCTGGTGTCAAGTCTGATTTTGGAAAAAAAAAAAAA
Organism: Poromitra crassiceps; assembly: GCF_964638095.1. NCBI lineage: Eukaryota > Metazoa > Chordata > Actinopteri > Beryciformes > Melamphaidae > Poromitra > Poromitra crassiceps. The sequence continues at coordinate 98,748 of NW_028152100.1, forward strand.
AATCCAAAATCAGACAGAGTGTTGAGACCAGAGAGGCTAAGACCGCATTGACTCAGTGCGGTATTCAGCCTCTCTGGTGTCAAGTCTGATTTTGGAAAAAAAAAAAAAAAAAATCCAAAATCATACAGAGTGTTGACACCAGAGAGGCTAAGACCGCATTGACTCAGTGCGGTATTCAGCCTCTCTGGTGTCAAGTCTGATTTTGGAAAAAGAAAAAAAAAATCCAAAATCAGACAGAGTGTTGAGACCAGAGAGGCTAAGACCGCATTGACTCAGTGCGGTCTTCAGCCTCTCTGGTGTCAAGTCTGATTTTTGAAAAAAAAAAAAAAAATCCAAAATCAGACAGAGTGTTGACACCGGAGAGGCTAAGACCGCATTGACTCAGTGCGGTATTCAGCCTCTTTGGTGTCAAGTCTGATTTTGGAAAAAAAAAAAAAAAATCCAAAATCAGACAGTGTTGAGACCAGAGAGGCTAAGACCGCATTGACTCAGTGCAGTATTCAGCCTCTGTGGTGTCAAGTCTGATTTTGGAAAAAAAAAAAAAAAAATCCAAAATCAGACAGAGTGTTGACACCAGAGAGGCTAAGACCGCATTGACTCAGTGCGGTATTCAGCCTCTCTGGTGTCAAGTCTAATTTTGGAAAAAAAAAAAAAAAAATCCAAAATCAGACAGAGTGTTGAGACCAGAGAGGCTAAGACCGCATTGACTCAGTGCGGTATTCAGCCTCTCTGGTGTCAAGTCTGATTTTGGAAGAAAAAAAAAAAAAAATCCAAAATCAGACAGAGTGTTGAGACCAGAGAGGCTAAGACCGCATTGACTCAGTGCGGTATTCAGCCTCTCTGGTGTCAAGTCTGATTTTGAAAAAAAAAAAAAAAATCCAAAATCAGACAGAGTGTTGAGACCAGAGAGGCTAAGACCGCATTGACTCAGTGCGGTATTCAGCCTCTCTGGTGTAAAGTCTGATTTTGGAAAAAAAAAAAAAAAATCCAAAATCAGACAGAGTGTTGACACCAGAGAGGCTAAGACCGCATTGACTCAGTTCGGTATTCAGCCTCTCTGGTGTCAAGTCTGATTTTGGAAAAAAAAAAAAAAAAATCCAAAATCAGACAGAGTGTTGAGACCAGAGAGGCTAAGACCGCATTGACTCAGTGCGGTATTCAGCCTCTCTGGTGTCAAGTCTGATTTTGGAAAAAATTAAAATAAAATCCAAAATCAGACAGAGTGTTGACACCAGAGAGGCTAAGACCGCATTGACTCAGTGCGGTCTTCAGCCTCTCTGGTGTCAAGTCTGATTTTTGAAAAAAAAAAAAAAAATCCAAAATCAGACAGAGTGTTGACACCAGAGAGGCTAAGACCGCATTGACTCAGTGCGGTATTCAGCCTCTTTGGTGTCAAGTCTGATTTTGGAAAAAAAAAAAAAAAATCCAAAATCAGACAGAGTGTTGACACCAGAGAGGCTAAGACCGCATTGACTCAGTGCAGTATTCAGCCTCTGTGGTGTCAAGTCTGATTTTGGAAAAAAAAAAAAAAAAATCCAAAATCAGACAGAGTGTTGACACCAGAGAGGCTAAGACCGCATTGACTCAGTGCGGTCTTCAGCCTCTCTGGTGTCAAGTCTGATTTTGGAAAAAAATAATAATAATCCAAAATCAGACAGAGTGTTGACACCAGAGAGGCTAAGACCGCATTGACTCAGTGCGGTATTCAGCCTCTCTGGTGTCAAGTCTATTTAAAAAAAAAAAAAAAAAATCCAAAATCAGACAGAGTGTTGAGACCAGAGAGATTCAAGAGATTCAAGAGATTCAAGATTTATTAAGTGTCCCAAAAGGGCAAATTGGATTGCAGGAAGCGTAGTACGAAGTACATACATAAAAACAAATAAGACAAAAAGAACATTGTAAAAGCAGTCTAGAGCAGCAGTTTAAAGTGCAACACAATAGTTAAAGTGCAAATGACACAATAGTTAAAGTGCAAATGACAACAGTAGCAACGATCTAAAGTGCACAGTAGAGATATAAAGTGCATAGTAGCAAAGTGCAGTTCACTCACAGCAGCACATTTATATCACAAGAAAGAGCTACAATGTATCATTGTATTAAAGCACAAGAGAAAAAAAAAGAGAAAAAACCTCAGTCCAGACCAAAGGGCAGACAAAGTATATAATACAGATATACTGTATTGTACCCCTAAGAATAAATAAAGATAAAAGAATAAAAGAATAAAAGGATAAAATAAATAAATAACAGCAACGGCAGATGGGGAGACATTACATTTGTACCCCAGCAGCGTTCAACGCTCTGATAGAGACAGGCACAAAGGAATTTCTGTACCTGTTCTTTTTAACTATGGGGGCACGAAGGCGGAGCCCGGAAGGAAGCAGCTCATATTCAAACCTCAGAGGGTGGGCATCATCTGATCGGATGGACTCAGCTTTCTTCAGCACCTGTTTATTACAGATCTGGTCCAGGCTTCTGAACTGGGTTCCGGCTATTTTTGAAGCCACCTTCACTATTCTCCCCAGGGAGTTCTTGTCTTTAGTACAAAGATTACCATACCAGCAGATTATGGAAAATGATATGACAGACTCCACAAAAGCACTATAGAACATTTTCATCAAAGTTTTATCAACCTGAAATTTGGCCAGCTTCCTAAGGCAGTAAAGGCGCTGCTGACCTTTCTTACACAGCATGTCGGTATTCAGATCAAACTTCAGCTTGCTGTCAATTACCGTACCCAGATATTTGTAGTCTGTCACTATATCGACAGGCTGACCGTTGACAAAACTGCTCTGGGGAACAGGGGGGGAACGTCGAAAATCAATACAAACCTCTTTCGTTTTGGAAACGTTGAGTTCCAAGGAAGCGTTTTCGCACCAAGAAACGAAGTCGTCAATGACTTGGCCGTGTCCTACATCATCATCGCCAAGCAGACTGACGATGACAGAATCGTCAGCGTACTTGACGATGAATCTGTTGGCGAAACGGCTGCGACAGTCGTTGGTGTATAGAATATATAAGAAAGCAGATAAAACACAGCCTTGGGGCGAGCCAGTAGAGGACAATAAGATACTGGACAGTATCCCATTGACCCTCACCTGCTGAGATCTATTCGTTAAAAAGTCTAGAATCCAACCAACGAGGCACTTATCCAGACCGAAAAAGCTGGTTAATTTCTCGACCAGAATGTGTGGCTGGATGGTGTTAAATGCTGATGAAAAATCAGCAAAGAGCAGCCTAACGTGATTCTTACTGCCCTCTAGATGCTTGAATATGAGGTTCAGTAAGGTGGCTGTAGCATCCTGCACGCCTCTATTAGCACGATAGGCAAACTGAAGTGGATCGAGCAAAGAGTCAGTTTTTGTTACTAGCTCATCCTTCACTAGCCTCTCAAACTGTTTCATGACCAGGGAGGTTAGGGCCACTGGCCGGAAGTCATTAAGTGATTTTGGATTGTTGCACTTGGCAACAGGAACAAGAATGGATTTTTTCCAAAGGGACGGCACCCTCTGCTGGCGGAGTGACAGATCAAAAATATGGCTGAAAATGGGACCTAATTGCTCAGCACATACCTTTAAAATACGCCCGCTTAAGTTGTCTGGGCCAGGGCTTTTTTTAGGTTTGCACCCTTTGAGACGTCTTATCACCTTTTGCTCGTCGAAGAAGGGGTTCAAAGGGGGGGCCAGAAGGAGACTGTCTCTCAACACAGAGTGTTTCTCACTAAAATCGCGAGTCTCAAATCGACCATAGAAGTCATTAAAACTCTGAGCCATATCAGCATCAGACTGAAAACCATTTAACTGTATATTCTTCTTACTACCTACCTTGAGCCCAGTAATACATTTCATACTGTCCCAGGCGGAACCTAGATTATTTGTACGGAGTTGAGACTCTATTTTCTCCTTGTATTTCCTTTTACTTTTCCATATCTCCTGTCTAATCTCCTTCTGCAGGCTGCGCATCTCAGACAGTTTTCCTTCTCTGAAGGCCTTTCTCTTACGGCTCAGGAGCGTTTTAAGGGCCTTAGACACCCAGGGCTTACTATTAGGAAAGATCTTAATCTTTTTATCTGGAATCACAATGCTTTCACAATAATGGGACCAGCTACTAACAACATCAGTCAGTTCATCAATGTCTACAGAGGATTCTTGAAACATCTCCCAGTCAGTGGAGTCAAGGCAACCTTGCAGAGTTAAACAGGCATCATCGTTCCAGTCTTTAACAGTGATAGTCTGCACCTTACCACGTTTTAATGCTGTACGATAGACAGGAATTAGATGAATGCAATTGTGATCGGACAGACCTAAAGGAGGGAGGGGGATGGATTTGTATGCACCTTTGATGGAGCCATAACATAAGTCCAGTGTTTTATTGAGTCTTGTTGGGCAAGTGACATACTGATGAAAGTCTCTGAGTGTTTTCTTCAGAGTGCAGTGATTCATGTCCCCTAGAATGATATTGGGAGCATCAGGAGAAATGGATTGGAGTCTTTGTACAACTTGATAGATAGTTTCACAGGCTTTGCTCTCATTCGCCTTCGGATGAATATAAACAATTGTCACAAACAGCTGGGGAAACTCACGAGGCAGATAAGGTGGGCGGAGTGACACAGAGAGCAGCTCTATATCGGCAGTACAGATTTTCTCCCGGACAATGACAGATTTGCACCATCGCTTATTAATATATAAACATACCCCGCCTCCAGAGGACTTGCCTGTTGCCACTGGATCTCTATCCAGCCGGAAAGGAGACCCGAAGCCTTCAGTCTCAAGGTCCGTGTCCGAGTCCCTATCAGACAACCAAGTCTCGGTGAAGGCTAAAATACAGGCATCACGAAAGTCATGATTATGTCGGACCTGTGCCTGAAGTTCATCAGTTTTGTTACGCAGGGATTGAGCGTTCGATAAGATGATTGAAGGCAGCGGAATACGGGAGAGCGGCTGGTTTTTCAGCTTCAAACGAGCGCCGCCACTTCTCCCCCGCTTCCTAATCCTGGACCTACGATCACGTCCCCCGGGGAGGTCCGGAGAGCCTGTAGACCGGAGCCCATCAAAGCTGGGAAGTGAAAGGTCAGCCGGAGGATCGTATGTGTTCCACTGTAAAAGTAGCTCCCTGCTATACTGGAGTCTGGCCGGGCGCTCGGGAGTCAGAAGCGTGTAACCCAGGCTCCAGACTAGGTGAAACGCCAGCCACGCCAAAAACGTAGCATAGTAATCCATGCTTGCTGCTTAGTGAGAGTCACCAAGCAGAGAGTTCCCAGGGACAGCAGGCTCTTGAGCCTCCCAGGCCCCTAAGAGAGAATTCCTGTGTCGCCGAGCTCTGTAGAGAGGCCGCTGGGTCCCACGGTGAAGAAAGACGGGACGCTTTGCGGCTGGTGTCAGCGTGAGGGAAGCTAGCTTGCTAGCTGGTAGGGTAGCTAGCCTGCTACCAAATACCAACGGGCGCAGACGATGGCAGAGATTTCTTGGATCAGCGGGCTTCTGTAGAAGGGTTCCCGATTAGCCGAGCTCTGTAGAGGTAGAATTCTACCGGAGTTTCTTGGTATAGGAGGACAGTTAGTAGAGATAAGTCCTCTGGCTATCGGTACAACAGGAGCCGTGGTGTTAGCTCTGTTAGCTTAGCACAGGATACTGGGAACAAGAAAGACCGAAGATTCAATGCAGCGTTACTAACGATTGTTGCAGAGCAGACTTCAGTTGTAGGAACACTTAAACTTGAACACAATGGACTGCTAGTACTCGAAGACGTAAAAAACAACATAAAAACAACATAAAACACTACACTTGCTGCTGGTCGCTGCATGAGCATGCGCCCGAGTCAACCCGAGTTGATGAGGGACTCACTCACTCCACTGCCACTGCCAGAGAGGCTAAGACCGCATTGACTCAGTGCGGTATTCAGCCTCTCTGGTGTCAAGTCTGATTTTGGAAAAAAAAAATAATAATCCAAAATCAGACAGAGTGTTGACACCAGAGAGGCTAAGACCGCATTGACTCAGTTCGGTATTCAGCCTCTCTGGTGTCAAGTCTGATTTTGGAAAAAAAAAAAAAAAAATCCAAAATCAGACAGTGTTGAGACCAGAGAGGCTAAGACCGCATTGACTCAGTGCGGTATTCAGCCTCTCTGGTGTCAAGTCTGATTTTGGAAAAAAAAAAAAAAATCCAAAATCAGACAGAGTGTTGACACCAGAGAGGCTAAGACCGCATTGACTCAGTGCGGTATTCAGCCTCTCTGGTGTCAAGTCTGATTTTGGAAAAAAAAAAAAAAAATCCAAAATCAGACAGAGTGTTGAGACCAGAGAGGCTAAGACCGCATTGACTCAGTGCGGTATTCAGCCTCTCTGGTGTCAAGTCTGATTTTGGAAAAAAAAAAAAAAAAAATCCAAAATCATACAGAGTGTTGACACCAGAGAGGCTAAGACCGCATTGACTCAGTGCGGTATTCAGCCTCTCTGGTGTCAAGTCTGATTTTGGAAAAAAAAAAAAAAAATCCAAAATCAGACAGAGTGTTGAGACCAGAGAGGCTAAGACCGCATTGACTCAGTGCGGTCTTCAGCCTCTCTGGTGTCAAGTCTGATTTTTGAAAAAAAAAAAAAAAATCCAAAATCAGACAGAGTGTTGACACCGGAGAGGCTAAGACCGCATTGACTCAGTGCGGTATTCAGCCTCTTTGGTGTCAAGTCTGATTTTGGAAAAAAAAAAAAAAAATCCAAAATCAGACAGTGTTGAGACCAGAGAGGCTAAGACCGCATTGACTCAGTGCAGTATTCAGCCTCTGTGGTGTCAAGTCTGATTTTGGAAAAAAAAAAAAAAAAATCCAAAATCAGACAGAGTGTTGACACCAGAGAGGCTAAGACCGCATTGACTCAGTGCGGTATTCAGCCTCTCTGGTGTCAAGTCTAATTTTGGAAAAAAAAAAAAAAAAATCCAAAATCAGACAGAGTGTTGAGACCAGAGAGGCTAAGACCGCATTGACTCAGTGCGGTATTCAGCCTCTCTGGTGTCAAGTCTGATTTTGGAAGAAAAAAAAAAAAAAATCCAAAATCAGACAGAGTGTTGAGACCAGAGAGGCTAAGACCGCATTGACTCAGTGCGGTATTCAGCCTCTCTGGTGTCAAGTCTGATTTTGAAAAAAAAAAAAAAAAAATCCAAAATCAGACAGAGTGTTGAGACCAGAGAGGCTAAGACCGCATTGACTCAGTGCGGTATTCAGCCTCTCTGGTGTCAAGTCTGATTTTTGAAAAAAAAAATAATAATCCAAAATCAGACAGAGTGTTGACACCAGAGAGGCTAAGACCGCATTGACTCAGTTCGGTATTCAGCCTCTCTGGTGTCAAGTCTGATTTTGGAAAAAAAAAAAAAAAAATCCAAAATCAGACAGAGTGTTGAGACCAGAGAGGCTAAGACCGCATTGACTCAGTGCGGTATTCAGCCTCTCTGGTGTCAAGTCTGATTTTGGAAAAAATAAAAATAAAATCCAAAATCAGACAGAGTGTTGACACCAGAGAGGCTAAGACCGCATTGACTCAGTGCGGTCTTCAGCCTCTCTGGTGTCAAGTCTGATTTTTGAAAAAAAAAAAAAAAATCCAAAATCAGACAGAGTGTTGACACCAGAGAGGCTAAGACCGCATTGACTCAGTGCGGTATTCAGCCTCTTTGGTGTCAAGTCTGATTTTGGAAAAAAAAAAAAAAATTCCAAAATCAGACAGAGTGTTGACACCAGAGAGGCTAAGACCGCATTGACTCAGTGCAGTATTCAGCCTCTGTGGTGTCAAGTCTGATTTTGGAAAAAAAAAAAAAAAAATCCAAAATCAGACAGAGTGTTGACACCAGAGAGGCTAAGACCGCATTGACTCAGTGCAGTCTTCAGCCTCTCTGGTGTCAAGTCTGATTTTGGAAAAAAAAAATAATAATCCAAAATCAGACAGAGTGTTGACACCAGAGAGGCTAAGACCGCATTGACTCAGTGCGGTATTCAGCCTCTCTGGTGTCAAGTCTGATTAAAAAAAAAAAAAAAAAATCCAAAATCAGACAGAGTGTTGAGACCAGAGAGGCTAAGACCGCATTGACTCAGTGCGGTATTCAGCCTCTCTGGTGTCAAGTCTGATTTTGGAAAAAAATAATAATAATCCAAAATCAGACAGAGTGTTGACACCAGAGAGGCTAAGACCGCATTGACTCAGTTCAGTATTCAGCCTCTCTGGTGTCAAGTCTGATTTTGGAAAAAAAAAAAAAAAAATCCAAAATCAGACAGAGTGTTGAGACCAGAGAGGCTAAGACCGCATTGACTCAGTGCGGTATTCAGCCTCTCTGGTGTCAAGTCTGATTTTGGAAAAAAAAAAAAAAAAATCCAAAATCAGACAGAGTGTTGACACCAGAGAGGCTAAGACTGCATTGACTCAGTGCGGTATTCAGCCTCTCTGGTGTCAAGTCTGATTTTGGAAAAAAAAAAAAAAAATCCAAAATCAGACAGAGTGTTGACACCAGAGAGGCTAAGACCGCATTGACTCAGTGCGGTATTCAGCCTCTCTGGTGTCAAGTCTGATTTCGGAAAAAAAAAAAAAAATCCAAAATCAGACAGAGTGTTGACACCAGAGAGGCTAAGACCGCATTGACTCAGTGCGGTATTCAGCCTCTCTGGTGTCAAGTCTGATTTTGGAAAAAAAAAAAAAAAATCCAAAATCAGACAGAGTGTTGAGACCAGAGAGGCTAAGACCGCATTGACTCAGTGCGGTATTCAGCCTCTCTGGTGTCAAGTCTGATTTTGGAAAAAAAACAAAAAAAATCCAAAATCAGACAGTGTTGAGACCAGAGAGGCTAAGACCGCATTGACTCAGTGCGGTATTCAGCCTCTCTGGTGTCAAGTCTGATTTTGGAAAAAAAAAAAAAAATCCAAAATCAGACAGAGTGTTGACACCAGAGAGGCTAAGACCGCATTTACTCAGTGCGGTATTCAGCCTCTCTGGTGTCAAGTCTGATTTTGGAAAAAAAAAAAAAAAATCCAAAATCAGACAGAGTGTTGAGACCAGAGAGGCTAAGACCGCATTGACTCAGTGCGGTATTCAGCCTCTCTGGTGTCAAGTCTGATTTTGGAAAAAAAAAAAAAAAAATCCAAAATCATACAGAGTGTTGACACCAGAGAGGCTAAGACCGCATTGACTCAGTGCGGTATTCAGCCTCTCTGGTGTCAAGTCTGATTTTGGAAAAAAAAAAAAAAAATCCAAAATCAGACAGAGTGTTGAGACCAGAGAGGCTAAGACCGCATTGACTCAGTGCGGTCTTCAGCCTCTCTGGTGTCAAGTCTGATTTTTGAAAAAAAAAAAAAAAATCCAAAATCAGACAGAGTGTTGACACCGGAGAGGCTAAGACCGCATTGACTCAGTGCGGTATTCAGCCTCTTTGGTGTCAAGTCTGATTTTGGAAAAAAAAAAAAAAAATCCAAAATCAGACAGTGTTGAGACCAGAGAGGCTAAGACCGCATTGACTCAGTGCAGTATTCAGCCTCTGTGGTGTCAAGTCTGATTTTGGAAAAAAAAAAAAAAAAACCTAAAATCAGACAGAGTGTTGACACCAGAGAGGCTAAGACCGCATTGACTCAGTGCGGTATTCAGCCTCTCTGGTGTCAAGTCTAATTTTGGAAAAAAAAAAAAAAAAATCCAAAATCAGACAGAGTGTTGAGACCAGAGAGGCTAAGACCGCATTGACTCAGTGCGGTATTCAGCCTCTCTGGTGTCAAGTCTGATTTTGGAAGAAAAAAAAAAAAAAATCCAAAATCAGACAGAGTGTTGAGACCAGAGAGGCTAAGACCGCATTGACTCAGTGCGGTATTCAGCCTCTCTGGTGTCAAGTCTGATTTTGAAAAAAAAAAAAAAAAAATCCAAAATCAGACAGAGTGTTGACACCAGAGAGGCTAAGACCGCATTGACTCAGTGCGGTATTCAGCCTCTCTGGTGTCAAGTCTGATTTAAAAAAAAAAAAAAAAATCCAAAATCAGACAGAGTGTTGAGACCAGAGAGGCTAAGACCGCATTGACTCAGTGCGGTATTCAGCCTCTCTGGTGTCAAGTCTGATTTTGGAAAAAAATAATAATAATCCAAAATCAGACAGAGTGTTGACACCAGAGAGGCTAAGACCGCATTGACTCAGTTCAGTATTCAGCCTCTCTGGTGTCAAGTCTGATTTTGGAAAAAAAAAAAAAAAAATCCAAAATCAGACAGAGTGTTGAGACCAGAGAGGCTAAGACCGCATTGACTCAGTGCGGTATTCAGCCTCTCTGGTGTCAAGTCTGATTTTGGAAAAAAAAAAAAAAAAATCCAAAATCAGACAGAGTGTTGACACCAGAGAGGCTAAGACTGCATTGACTCAGTGCGGTATTCAGCCTCTCTGGTGTCAAGTCTGATTTTGGAAAAAAAAAAAAAAAATCCAAAATCAGACAGAGTGTTGAGACCAGAGAGGCTAAGACCGCATTGACTCAGTGCGGTCTTCAGCCTCTCTGGTGTCAAGTCTGATTTTTGAAAAAAAAAAAAAAAATCCAAAATCAGACAGAGTGTTGACACCAGAGAGGCTAAGACCGCATTGACTCAGTGCGGTATTCAGCCTCTCTGGTGTCAAGTCTGATTTCGGAAAAAAAAAAAAAAATCCAAAATCAGACAGAGTGTTGACACCAGAGAGGCTAAGACCGCATTGACTCAGTGCGGTATTCAGCCTCTCTGGTGTCAAGTCTGATTTTGGAAAAAAAAAAAAAAAATCCAAAATCAGACAGAGTGTTGAGACCAGAGAGGCTAAGACCGCATTGACTCAGTGCGGTATTCAGCCTCTCTGGTGTCAAGTCTGATTTTGAAAAAAAAACAAAAAAAATCCAAAATCAGACAGTGTTGAGACCAGAGAGGCTAAGACCGCATTGACTCAGTGCGGTATTCAGCCTCTCTGGTGTCAAGTCTGATTTTGGAAAAAAAAAAAAAAATCCAAAATCAGACAGAGTGTTGACACCAGAGAGGCTAAGACCGCATTTACTCAGTGCGGTATTCAGCCTCTCTGGTGTCAAGTCTGATTTTGGAAAAAAAAAAAAAAAATCCAAAATCAGACAGAGTGTTGAGACCAGAGAGGCTAAGACCGCATTGACTCAGTGCGGTATTCAGCCTCTCTGGTGTCAAGTCTGATTTTGGAAAAAAAAAAAAAAAAAATCCAAAATCATACAGAGTGTTGACACCAGAGAGGCTAAGACCGCATTGACTCAGTGCGGTATTCAGCCTCTCTGGTGTCAAGTCTGATTTTGGAAAAAAAAAAAAAAAATCCAAAATCAGACAGAGTGTTGAGACCAGAGAGGCTAAGACCGCATTGACTCAGTGCGGTCTTCAGCCTCTCTGGTGTCAAGTCTGATTTTTGAAAAAAAAAAAAAAAAAATCCAAAATCATACAGAGTGTTGACACCAGAGAGGCTAAGACCGCATTGACTCAGTGCGGTATTCAGCCTCTCTGGTGTCAAGTCTGATTTTGGAAAAAAAAAAAAAAAAAATCCAAAATCATACAGAGTGTTGACACCAGAGAGGCTAAGACCGCATTGACTCAGTGCGGTATTCAGCCTCTCTGGTGTCAAGTCTGATTTTGGAAAAAAAAAAAAAAAATCCAAAATCAGACAGAGTGTTGAGACCAGAGAGGCTAAGACCGCATTGACTCAGTGCGGTCTTCAGCCTCTCTGGTGTCAAGTCTGATTTTTGAAAAAAAAAAAAAAAATCCAAAATCAGACAGAGTGTTGACACCGGAGAGGCTAAGACCGCATTGACTCAGTGCGGTATTCAGCCTCTTTGGTGTCAAGTCTGATTTTGGAAAAAAAAAAAAAAAATCCAAAATCAGACAGTGTTGAGACCAGAGAGGCTAAGACCGCATTGACTCAGTGCAGTATTCAGCCTCTGTGGTGTCAAGTCTGATTTTGGAAAAAAAAAAAAAAAAAACTAAAATCAGACAGAGTGTTGACACCAGAGAGGCTAAGACCGCATTGACTCAGTGCGGTATTCAGCCTCTCTGGTGTCAAGTCTAATTTTGGAAAAAAAAAAAAAAAAATCCAAAATCAGACAGAGTGTTGAGACCAGAGAGGCTAAGACCGCATTGACTCAGTGCGGTATTCAGCCTCTCTGGTGTCAAGTCTGATTTTGGAAGAAAAAAAAAAAAAAATCCAAAATCAGACAGAGTGTTGAGACCAGAGAGGCTAAGACCGCATTGACTCAGTGCGGTATTCAGCCTCTCTGGTGTCAAGTCTGATTTTGAAAAAAAAAAAAAAAAAATCCAAAATCAGACAGAGTGTTGAGACCAGAGAGGCTAAGACCGCATTGACTCAGTGCGGTATTCAGCCTCTCTGGTGTCAAGTCTGATTTTGGAAAAAAAAAATAATAATCCAAAATCAGACAGAGTGTTGACACCAGAGAGGCTAAGACCGCATTGACTCAGTTCGGTATTCAGCCTCTCTGGTGTCAAGTCTGATTTTGGAAAAAAAAAAAAAAAAATCCAAAATCAGACAGAGTGTTGAGACCAGAGAGGCTAAGACCGCATTGACTCAGTGCGGTATTCAGCCTCTCTGGTGTCAAGTCTGATTTTGGAAAAAATAAAAATAAAATCCAAAATCAGACAGAGTGTTGACACCAGAGAGGCTAAGACCGCATTGACTCAGTGCGGTCTTCAGCCTCTCTGGTGTCAAGTCTGATTTTTGAAAAAGAAAAAAAAAATCCAAAATCAGACAGAGTGTTGACACCAGAGAGGCTAAGACCGCATTGACTCAGTGCGGTATTCAGCCTCTTTGGTGTCAAGTCTGATTTTGGAAAAAAAAAAAAAAAATCCAAAATCAGACAGAGCGTTGACACCAGAGAGGCTAAGACCGCATTGACTCAGTGCAGTATTCAGCCTCTGTGGTGTCAAGTCTGATTTTGGAAAAAAAAAAAAAAAAATCCAAAATCAGACAGAGTGTTGACACCAGAGAGGCTAAGACCGCATTGACTCAGTGCGGTCTTCAGCCTCTCTGGTGTCAAGTCTGATTTTGGAAAAAAATAATAATAATCCAAAATCAGACAGAGTGTTGACACCAGAGAGGCTAAGACCGCATTGACTCAGTGCGGTATTCAGCCTCTCTGGTGTCAAGTCTGATTTAAAAAAAAAAAAAAAAATCCAAAATCAGACAGAGTGTTGAGACCAGAGAGGCTAAGACCGCATTGACTCAGTGCGGTATTCAGCCTCTCTGGTGTCAAGTCTGATTTTGGAAAAAAAAAAAAAAAAATCCAAAATCAGACAGAGTGTTGAGACCAGAGAGGCTAAGACCGCATTGACTCAGTGCGGTCTTCAGCCTCTCTGGTGTCAAGTCTGATTTTTGAAAAAAAAAAAAAAAATCCAAAATCAGACAGAGTGTTGACACCGGAGAGGCTAAGACCGCATTGACTCAGTGCGGTATTCAGCCTCTTTGGTGTCAAGTCTGATTTTGGAAAAAAAAAAAAAAAATCCAAAATCAGACAGTGTTGAGACCAGAGAGGCTAAGACCGCATTGACTCAGTGCGGTATTCAGCCTCTCTGGTGTCAAGTCTAATTTTGGAAAAAAAAAAAAAAAAATCCAAAATCAGACAGAGTGTTGAGACCAGAGAGGCTAAGACCGCATTGACTCAGTGCGGTATTCAGCCTCTCTGGTGTCAAGTCTGATTTTGGAAGAAAAAAAAAAAAAAATCCAAAATCAGACAGAGTGTTGAGACCAGAGAGGCTAAGACCGCATTGACTCAGTGCGGTATTCAGCCTCTCTGGTGTCAAGTCTGATTTTGAAAAAAAAAAAAAAAAAATCCAAAATCAGACAGAGTGTTGAGACCAGAGAGGCTAAGACCGCATTGACTCAGTGCGGTATTCAGCCTCTCTGGTGTCAAGTCTGATTTTGGAAAAAAATAATAATAATCCAAAATCAGACAGAGTGTTGACACCAGAGAGGCTAAGACCGCATTGACTCAGTTCGGTATTCAGCCTCTCTGGTGTCAAGTCTGATTTTGGAAAAAATAAAAATAAAATCCAAAATCAGACAGAGTGTTGACACCAGAGAGGCTAAGACCGCATTGACTCAGTGCGGTCTTCAGCCTCTCTGGTGTCAAGTCTGATTTTTGAAAAAAAAAAAAAAAATCCAAAATCAGACAGAGTGTTGACACCAGAGAGGCTAAGACCGCATTGACTCAGTGCGGTATTCAGCCTCTCTGGTGTCAAGTCTGATTTTGGAAAAAAAAAAAAAAAATCCAAAATCAGACAGAGTGTTGAGACCAGAGAGGCTAAGACCGCATTGACTCAGTGCGGTATTCAGCCTCTCTGGTGTCAAGTCTGATTTTGGAAAAAATAAAAATAAAATCCAAAATCAGACAGAGTGTTGACACCAGAGAGGCTAAGACCGCATTGACTCAGTGCGGTCTTCAGCCTCTCTGGTGTCAAGTCTGATTTTTGAAAAAAAAAAAAAAAATCCAAAATCAGACAGTGTTGACACCAGAGAGGCTAAGACCGCATTGACTCAGTGCGGTATTCAGCCTCTCTGGTGTCAAGTCTGATTTTGGAAAAAAAAAAAAAAAATCCAAAATCAGACAGAGTGTTGAGACCAGAGAGGCTAAGACCGCATTGACTCAGTGCGGTATTCAGCCTCTCTGGTGTCAAGTCTGATTTTGGAAAAAAAAAAAAAAAAATCCAAAATCAGACAGAGTGTTGACACCAGAGAGGCTAAGACCGCATTGACTCAGTGCGGTATTCAGCCTCTCTGGTGTCAAGTCTGATTTTGGAAAAAAAAAAAAAAATCCAAAATCAGACAGAGTGTTGACACCAGAGAGGCTAAGACCGCATTGACTCAGTGCGGTATTCAGCCTCTCTGGTGTCAAGTCTGATTTCGGAAAAAAAAAAAAAAATCCAAAATCAGACAGAGTGTTGACACCAGAGAGGCTAAGACCGCATTGACTCAGTGCGGTATTCAGCCTCTCTGGTGTCAAGTCTGATTTTGGAAAAAAAAAAAAAAAATCCAAAATCAGACAGAGTGTTGAGACCAGAGAGGCTAAGACCGCATTGACTCAGTGCGGTATTCAGCCTCTCTGGTGTCAAGTCTGATTTTGGAAAAAAAAAAAAAAAAATCCAAAATCCAAAATCAGACAGAGTGTTGACACCAGAGAGGCTAAGACCGCATTGACTCAGTGCGGTATTCAGCCTCTCTGGTGTCAAGTCTGATTTTGGAAAAAAAAAAAAAAAAATCCAAAATCAGACAGTGTTGAGACCAGAGAGGCTAAGACCGCATTGACTCAGTGCGGTATTCAGCCTCTCTGGTGTCAAGTCTGATTTTGGAAAAAAAAAAAAAAATCCAAAATCAGACAGAGTGTTGACACCAGAGAGGCTAAGACCGCATTGACTCAGTGCGGTATTCAGCCTCTCTGGTGTCAAGTCTGATTTTGGAAAAAAAAAAAAAAAATCCAAAATCAGACAGAGTGTTGAGACCAGAGAGGCTAAGACCGCATTGACTCAGTGCGGTATTCAGCCTCTCTGGTGTCAAGTCTGATTTTGGAAAAAAAAAAAAAAAAAATCCAAAATCATACAGAGTGTTGACACCAGAGAGGCTAAGACCGCATTGACTCAGTGCGGTATTCAGCCTCTCTGGTGTCAAGTCTGATTTTGGAAAAAAAAAAAAAAAATCCAAAATCAGACAGAGTGTTGAGACCAGAGAGGCTAAGACCGCATTGACTCAGTGCGGTCTTCAGCCTCTCTGGTGTCAAGTCTGATTTTTGAAAAAAAAAAAAAAAATCCAAAATCAGACAGAGTGTTGACACCGGAGAGGCTAAGACCGCATTGACTCAGTGCGGTATTCAGCCTCTTTGGTGTCAAGTCTGATTTTGGAAAAAAAAAAAAAAAATCCAAAATCAGACAGTGTTGAGACCAGAGAGGCTAAGACCGCATTGACTCAGTGCAGTATTCAGCCTCTGTGGTGTCAAGTCTGATTTTGGAAAAAAAAAAAAAAAATCCAAAATCAGACAGAGTGTTGAGACCAGAGAGGCTAAGACCGCATTGACTCAGTGCGGTATTCAGCCTCTCTGGTGTCAAGTCTGATTTTGGAAAAAATAAAAATAAAATCCAAAATCAGACAGAGTGTTGACACCAGAGAGGCTAAGACCGCATTGACTCAGTGCGGTCTTCAGCCTCTCTGGTGTCAAGTCTGATTTTTGAAAAAAAAAAAAAAAAAATCCAAAATCAGACAGAGTGTTGACACCAGAGAGGCTAAGACCGCATTGACTCAGTTCGGTATTCAGCCTCTCTGGTGTCAAGTCTGATTTTGGAAAAAAAAAAAAAAAAATCCAAAATCAGACAGAGTGTTGAGACCAGAGAGGCTAAGACCGCATTGACTCAGTGCGGTATTCAGCCTCTCTGGTGTCAAGTCTGATTTTGGAAAAAATAAAAATAAAATCCAAAATCAGACAGAGTGTTGACACCAGAGAGGCTAAGACCGCATTGACTCAGTGCGGTCTTCAGCCTCTCTGGTGTCAAGTCTGATTTTTGAAAAAAAAAAAAAAAATCCAAAATCAGACAGAGTGTTGACACCAGAGAGGCTAAGACCGCATTGACTCAGTGCGGTATTCAGCCTCTTTGGTGTCAAGTCTGATTTTGGAAAAAAAAAAAAAAAAATCCAAAATCAGACAGAGCGTTGACACCAGAGAGGCTAAGACCGCATTGACTCAGTGCAGTATTCAGCCTCTGTGGTGTCAAGTCTGATTTTGGAAAAAAAAAAAAAAAAATCCAAAATCAGACAGAGTGTTGACACCAGAGAGGCTAAGACCGCATTGACTCAGTGCGGTCTTCAGCCTCTCTGGTGTCAAGTCTGATTTTGGAAAAAAAAAATAATAATCCAAAATCAGACAGAGTGTTGACACCAGAGAGGCTAAGACCGCATTGACTCAGTGCGGTATTCAGCCTCTCTGGTGTCAAGTCTGATTTTGGAAAAAATAAAAATAAAATCCAAAATCAGACAGAGTGTTGACACCAGAGAGGCTAAGACCGCATTGACTCAGTGCGGTCTTCAGCCTCTCTGGTGTCAAGTCTGATTTTTGAAAAAAAAAAAAAAAATCCAAAATCAGACAGAGTGTTGACACCAGAGAGGCTAAGACCGCATTGACTCAGTGCGGTATTCAGCCTCTCTGGTGTCAAGTCTGATTTTGGAAAAAAAAAAAAAAAATCCAAAATCAGACAGAGTGTTGAGACCAGAGAGGCTAAGACCGCATTGACTCAGTGCGGTATTCAGCCTCTCTGGTGTCAAGTCTGATTTTGGAAAAAATAAAAATAAAATCCAAAATCAGACAGAGTGTTGACACCAGAGAGGCTAAGACCGCATTGACTCAGTGCGGTCTTCAGCCTCTCTGGTGTCAAGTCTGATTTTTGAAAAAAAAAAAAAAAATCCAAAATCAGACAGTGTTGACACCAGAGAGGCTAAGACCGCATTGACTCAGTGCGGTATTCAGCCTCTCTGGTGTCAAGTCTGATTTTGGAAAAAAAAAAAAAAAATCCAAAATCAGACAGAGTGTTGAGACCAGAGAGGCTAAGACCGCATTGACTCAGTGCGGTATTCAGCCTCTCTGGTGTCAAGTCTGATTTTGGAAAAAAAAAAAAAAAAATCCAAAATCAGACAGAGTGTTGACACCAGAGAGGCTAAGACCGCATTGACTCAGTGCGGTATTCAGCCTCTCTGGTGTCAAGTCTGATTTTGGAAAAAAAAAAAAAAATCCAAAATCAGACAGAGTGTTGACACCAGAGAGGCTAAGACCGCATTGACTCAGTGCGGTATTCAGCCTCTCTGGTGTCAAGTCTGATTTCGGAAAAAAAAAAAAAAATCCAAAATCAGACAGAGTGTTGACACCAGAGAGGCTAAGACCGCATTGACTCAGTGCGGTATTCAGCCTCTCTGGTGTCAAGTCTGATTTTGGAAAAAAAAAAAAAAAATCCAAAATCAGACAGAGTGTTGAGACCAGAGAGGCTAAGACCGCATTGACTCAGTGCGGTATTCAGCCTCTCTGGTGTCAAGTCTGATTTTGGAAAAAAAAAAAAAAAAATCCAAAATCCAAAATCAGACAGAGTGTTGACACCAGAGAGGCTAAGACCGCATTGACTCAGTGCGGTATTCAGCCTCTCTGGTGTCAAGTCTGATTTTGGAAAAAAAAAAAAAAAAATCCAAAATCAGACAGTGTTGAGACCAGAGAGGCTAAGACCGCATTGACTCAGTGCGGTATTCAGCCTCTCTGGTGTCAAGTCTGATTTTGGAAAAAAAAAAAAAAATCCAAAATCAGACAGAGTGTTGACACCAGAGAGGCTAAGACCGCATTGACTCAGTGCGGTATTCAGCCTCTCTGGTGTCAAGTCTGATTTTGGAAAAAAAAAAAAAAAATCCAAAATCAGACAGAGTGTTGAGACCAGAGAGGCTAAGACCGCATTGACTCAGTGCGGTATTCAGCCTCTCTGGTGTCAAGTCTGATTTTGGAAAAAAAAAAAAAAAAAATCCAAAATCATACAGAGTGTTGACACCAGAGAGGCTAAGACCGCATTGACTCAGTGCGGTATTCAGCCTCTCTGGTGTCAAGTCTGATTTTGGAAAAAAAAAAAAAAAATCCAAAATCAGACAGAGTGTTGAGACCAGAGAGGCTAAGACCGCATTGACTCAGTGCGGTCTTCAGCCTCTCTGGTGTCAAGTCTGATTTTTGAAAAAAAAAAAAAAAATCCAAAATCAGACAGAGTGTTGACACCGGAGAGGCTAAGACCGCATTGACTCAGTGCGGTATTCAGCCTCTTTGGTGTCAAGTCTGATTTTGGAAAAAAAAAAAAAAAATCCAAAATCAGACAGTGTTGAGACCAGAGAGGCTAAGACCGCATTGACTCAGTGCAGTATTCAGCCTCTGTGGTGTCAAGTCTGATTTTGGAAAAAAAAAAAAAAAATCCAAAATCAGACAGAGTGTTGAGACCAGAGAGGCTAAGACCGCATTGACTCAGTGCGGTACTCAGCCTCTCTGGTGTCAAGTCTGATTTTGGAAAAAATAAAAATAAAATCCAAAATCAGACAGAGTGTTGACACCAGAGAGGCTAAGACCGCATTGACTCAGTGCGGTCTTCAGCCTCTCTGGTGTCAAGTCTGATTTTTGAAAAAAAAAAAAAAAAAATCCAAAATCAGACAGAGTGTTGACACCAGAGAGGCTAAGACCGCATTGACTCAGTTCGGTATTCAGCCTCTCTGGTGTCAAGTCTGATTTTGGAAAAAAAAAAAAAAAAATCCAAAATCAGACAGAGTGTTGAGACCAGAGAGGCTAAGACCGCATTGACTCAGTGCGGTATTCAGCCTCTCTGGTGTCAAGTCTGATTTTGGAAAAAATAAAAATAAAATCCAAAATCAGACAGAGTGTTGACACCAGAGAGGCTAAGACCGCATTGACTCAGTGCGGTCTTCAGCCTCTCTGGTGTCAAGTCTGATTTTTGAAAAAAAAAAAAAAAATCCAAAATCAGACAGAGTGTTGACACCAGAGAGGCTAAGACCGCATTGACTCAGTGCGGTATTCAGCCTCTTTGGTGTCAAGTCTGATTTTGGAAAAAAAAAAAAAAAAATCCAAAATCAGACAGAGCGTTGACACCAGAGAGGCTAAGACCGCATTGACTCAGTGCAGTATTCAGCCTCTGTGGTGTCAAGTCTGATTTTGGAAAAAAAAAAAAAAAAATCCAAAATCAGACAGAGTGTTGACACCAGAGAGGCTAAGACCGCATTGACTCAGTGCGGTCTTCAGCCTCTCTGGTGTCAAGTCTGATTTTGGAAAAAAATAATAATAATCCAAAATCAGACAGAGTGTTGACACCAGAGAGGCTAAGACCGCATTGACTCAGTGCGGTATTCAGCCTCTCTGGTGTCAAGTCTGATTTAAAAAAAAAAAAAAAAATCCAAAATCAGACAGAGTGTTGAGACCAGAGAGGCTAAGACCGCATTGACTCAGTGCGGTATTCAGCCTCTCTGGTGTCAAGTCTGATTTTGGAAAAAAAAAAAAAAAAATCCAAAATCAGACAGAGTGTTGAGACCAGAGAGGCTAAGACCGCATTGACTCAGTGCGGTCTTCAGCCTCTCTGGTGTCAAGTCTGATTTTTGAAAAAAAAAAAAAAAATCCAAAATCAGACAGAGTGTTGACACCGGAGAGGCTAAGACCGCATTGACTCAGTGCGGTATTCAGCCTCTTTGGTGTCAAGTCTGATTTTGGAAAAAAAAAAAAAAAATCCAAAATCAGACAGTGTTGAGACCAGAGAGGCTAAGACCGCATTGACTCAGTGCGGTATTCAGCCTCTCTGGTGTCAAGTCTAATTTTGGAAAAAAAAAAAAAAAAATCCAAAATCAGACAGAGTGTTGAGACCAGAGAGGCTAAGACCGCATTGACTCAGTGCGGTATTCAGCCTCTCTGGTGTCAAGTCTGATTTTGGAAGAAAAAAAAAAAAAAATCCAAAATCAGACAGAGTGTTGAGACCAGAGAGGCTAAGACCGCATTGACTCAGTGCGGTATTCAGCCTCTCTGGTGTCAAGTCTGATTTTGAAAAAAAAAAAAAAAAAATCCAAAATCAGACAGAGTGTTGAGACCAGAGAGGCTAAGACCGCATTGACTCAGTGCGGTATTCAGCCTCTCTGGTGTCAAGTCTGATTTTGGAAAAAAAAAATAATAATCCAAAATCAGACAGAGTGTTGACACCAGAGAGGCTAAGACCGCATTGACTCAGTTCGGTATTCAGCCTCTCTGGTGTCAAGTCTGATTTTGGAAAAAAAAAAAAAAAATCCAAAATCAGACAGAGTGTTGAGACCAGAGAGGCTAAGACCGCATTGACTCAGTGCGGTATTCAGCCTCTCTGGTGTCAAGTCTGATTTTGGAAAAAATAAAAATAAAATCCAAAATCAGACAGAGTGTTGACACCAGAGAGGCTAAGACCGCATTGACTCAGTGCGGTCTTCAGCCTCTCTGGTGTCAAGTCTGATTTTTGAAAAAAAAAAAAAAAATCCAAAATCAGACAGAGTGTTGACACCAGAGAGGCTAAGACCGCATTGACTCAGTGCGGTATTCAGCCTCTCTGGTGTCAAGTCTGATTTTGGAAAAAAAAAAAAAAAATCCAAAATCAGACAGAGTGTTGAGACCAGAGAGGCTAAGACCGCATTGACTCAGTGCGGTATTCAGCCTCTCTGGTGTCAAGTCTGATTTTGGAAAAAATAAAAATAAAATCCAAAATCAGACAGAGTGTTGACACCAGAGAGGCTAAGACCGCATTGACTCAGTGCGGTCTTCAGCCTCTCTGGTGTCAAGTCTGATTTTTGAAAAAAAAAAAAAAAATCCAAAATCAGACAGTGTTGACACCAGAGAGGCTAAGACCGCATTGACTCAGTGCGGTATTCAGCCTCTCTGGTGTCAAGTCTGATTTTGGAAAAAAAAAAAAAAAATCCAAAATCAGACAGAGTGTTGAGACCAGAGAGGCTAAGACCGCATTGACTCAGTGCGGTCTTCAGCCTCTCTGGTGTCAAGTCTGATTTTTGAAAAAAAAAAAAAAAATCCAAAATCAGACAGAGTGTTGACACCGGAGAGGCTAAGACCGCATTGACTCAGTGCGGTATTCAGCCTCTTTGGTGTCAAGTCTGATTTTGGAAAAAAAAAAAAAAAATCCAAAATCAGACAGTGTTGAGACCAGAGAGGCTAAGACCGCATTGACTCAGTGCGGTATTCAGCCTCTCTGGTGTCAAGTCTAATTTTGGAAAAAAAAAAAAAAAAATCCAAAATCAGACAGAGTGTTGAGACCAGAGAGGCTAAGACCGCATTGACTCAGTGCGGTATTCAGCCTCTCTGGTGTCAAGTCTGATTTTGGAAGAAAAAAAAAAAAAAATCCAAAATCAGACAGAGTGTTGAGACCAGAGAGGCTAAGACCGCATTGACTCAGTGCGGTATTCAGCCTCTCTGGTGTCAAGTCTGATTTTGAAAAAAAAAAAAAAAAAATCCAAAATCAGACAGAGTGTTGAGACCAGAGAGGCTAAGACCGCATTGACTCAGTGCGGTATTCAGCCTCTCTGGTGTCAAGTCTGATTTTGGAAAAAAAAAATAATAATCCAAAATCAGACAGAGTGTTGACACCAGAGAGGCTAAGACCGCATTGACTCAGTTCGGTATTCAGCCTCTCTGGTGTCAAGTCTGATTTTGGAAAAAAAAAAAAAAAATCCAAAATCAGACAGAGTGTTGAGACCAGAGAGGCTAAGACCGCATTGACTCAGTGCGGTATTCAGCCTCTCTGGTGTCAAGTCTGATTTTGGAAAAAATAAAAATAAAATCCAAAATCAGACAGAGTGTTGACACCAGAGAGGCTAAGACCGCATTGACTCAGTGCGGTCTTCAGCCTCTCTGGTGTCAAGTCTGATTTTTGAAAAAAAAAAAAAAAATCCAAAATCAGACAGAGTGTTGACACCAGAGAGGCTAAGACCGCATTGACTCAGTGCGGTATTCAGCCTCTCTGGTGTCAAGTCTGATTTTGGAAAAAAAAAAAAAAAATCCAAAATCAGACAGAGTGTTGAGACCAGAGAGGCTAAGACCGCATTGACTCAGTGCGGTATTCAGCCTCTCTGGTGTCAAGTCTGATTTTGGAAAAAATAAAAATAAAATCCAAAATCAGACAGAGTGTTGACACCAGAGAGGCTAAGACCGCATTGACTCAGTGCGGTCTTCAGCCTCTCTGGTGTCAAGTCTGAGTTTTGAAAAAAAAAAAAAAAATCCAAAATCAGACAGTGTTGACACCAGAGAGGCTAAGACCGCATTGACTCAGTGCGGTATTCAGCCTCTCTGGTGTCAAGTCTGATTTTGGAAAAAAAAAAAAAAAAATCCAAAATCAGACAGAGTGTTGAGACCAGAGAGGCTAAGACCGCATTGACTCAGTGCGGTATTCAGCCTCTCTGGTGTCAAGTCTGATTTTGGAAAAAAAAAAAAAAAAATCCAAAATCAGACAGAGTGTTGAGACCAGAGAGGCTAAGACCGCATTGACTCAGTGCGGTATTCAGCCTCTCTGGTGTCAAGTCTGATTTTGGAAAAAAAAAAAAAAAAAATCCAAAATCATACAGAGTGTTGACACCAGAGAGGCTAAGACCGCATTGACTCAGTGCGGTATTCAGCCTCTCTGGTGTCAAGTCTGATTTTGGAAAAAAAAAAAAAAAATCCAAAATCAGACAGAGTGTTGAGACCAGAGAGGCTAAGACCGCATTGACTCAGTGCGGTCTTCAGCCTCTCTGGTGTCAAGTCTGATTTTTGAAAAAAAAAAAAAAAATCCAAAATCAGACAGAGTGTTGACACCGGAGAGGCTAAGACCGCATTGACTCAGTGCGGTATTCAGCCTCTTTGGTGTCAAGTCTGATTTTGGAAAAAAAAAAAAAAAATCCAAAATCAGACAGTGTTGAGACCAGAGAGGCTAAGACCGCATTGACTCAGTGCAGTATTCAGCCTCTGTGGTGTCAAGTCTGATTTTGGAAAAAAAAAAAAAAAATCCAAAATCAGACAGAGTGTTGAGACCAGAGAGGCTAAGACCGCATTGACTCAGTGCGGTATTCAGCCTCTCTGGTGTCAAGTCTGATTTTGGAAAAAATAAAAATAAAATCCAAAATCAGACAGAGTGTTGACACCAGAGAGGCTAAGACCGCATTGACTCAGTGCGGTCTTCAGCCTCTCTGGTGTCAAGTCTGATTTTTGAAAAAAAAAAAAAAAAAATCCAAAATCAGACAGAGTGTTGACACCAGAGAGGCTAAGACCGCATTGACTCAGTTCGGTATTCAGCCTCTCTGGTGTCAAGTCTGATTTTGGAAAAAAAAAAAAAAAAATCCAAAATCAGACAGAGTGTTGAGACCAGAGAGGCTAAGACCGCATTGACTCAGTGCGGTATTCAGCCTCTCTGGTGTCAAGTCTGATTTTGGAAAAAATAAAAATAAAATCCAAAATCAGACAGAGTGTTGACACCAGAGAGGCTAAGACCGCATTGACTCAGTGCGGTCTTCAGCCTCTCTGGTGTCAAGTCTGATTTTTGAAAAAAAAAAAAAAAATCCAAAATCAGACAGAGTGTTGACACCAGAGAGGCTAAGACCGCATTGACTCAGTGCGGTATTCAGCCTCTTTGGTGTCAAGTCTGATTTTGGAAAAAAAAAAAAAAAAAATCCAAAATCAGACAGAGCGTTGACACCAGAGAGGCTAAGACCGCATTGACTCAGTGCAGTATTCAGCCTCTGTGGTGTCAAGTCTGATTTTGGAAAAAAAAAAAAAAAAATCCAAAATCAGACAGAGTGTTGACACCAGAGAGGCTAAGACCGCATTGACTCAGTGCGGTCTTCAGCCTCTCTGGTGTCAAGTCTGATTTTGGAAAAAAATAATAATAATCCAAAATCAGACAGAGTGTTGACACCAGAGAGGCTAAGACCGCTTTGACTCAGTGCGGTATTCAGCCTCTCTGGTGTCAAGTCTGATTTAAAAAAAAAAAAAAAAATCCAAAATCAGACAGAGTGTTGAGACCAGAGAGGCTAAGACCGCATTGACTCAGTGCGGTATTCAGCCTCTCTGGTGTCAAGTCTGATTTTGGAAAAAAAAAAAAAAAAATCCAAAATCAGACAGAGTGTTGAGACCAGAGAGGCTAAGACCGCATTGACTCAGTGCGGTCTTCAGCCTCTCTGGTGTCAAGTCTGATTTTTGAAAAAAAAAAAAAAAATCCAAAATCAGACAGAGTGTTGACACCGGAGAGGCTAAGACCGCATTGACTCAGTGCGGTATTCAGCCTCTTTGGTGTCAAGTCTGATTTTGGAAAAAAAAAAAAAAAATCCAAAATCAGACAGTGTTGAGACCAGAGAGGCTAAGACCGCATTGACTCAGTGCGGTATTCAGCCTCTCTGGTGTCAAGTCTAATTTTGGAAAAAAAAAAAAAAAAATCCAAAATCAGACAGAGTGTTGAGACCAGAGAGGCTAAGACCGCATTGACTCAGTGCGGTATTCAGCCTCTCTGGTGTCAAGTCTGATTTTGGAAGAAAAAAAAAAAAAAATCCAAAATCAGACAGAGTGTTGAGACCAGAGAGGCTAAGACCGCATTGACTCAGTGCGGTATTCAGCCTCTCTGGTGTCAAGTCTGATTTTGAAAAAAAAAAAAAAAAAATCCAAAATCAGACAGAGTGTTGAGACCAGAGAGGCTAAGACCGCATTGACTCAGTGCGGTATTCAGCCTCTCTGGTGTCAAGTCTGATTTTGGAAAAAAAAAATAATAATCCAAAATCAGACAGAGTGTTGACACCAGAGAGGCTAAGACCGCATTGACTCAGTTCGGTATTCAGCCTCTCTGGTGTCAAGTCTGATTTTGGAAAAAAAAAAAAAAAAATCCAAAATCAGACAGAGTGTTGAGACCAGAGAGGCTAAGACCGCATTGACTCAGTGCGGTATTCAGCCTCTCTGGTGTCAAGTCTGATTTTGGAAAAAATAAAAATAAAATCCAAAATCAGACAGAGTGTTGACACCAGAGAGGCTAAGACCGCATTGACTCAGTGCGGTCTTCAGCCTCTCTGGTGTCAAGTCTGATTTTTGAAAAAAAAAAAAAAAATCCAAAATCAGACAGAGTGTTGACACCAGAGAGGCTAAGACCGCATTGACTCAGTGCGGTATTCAGCCTCTCTGGTGTCAAGTCTGATTTTGGAAAAAAAAAAAAAAAATCCAAAATCAGACAGAGTGTTGAGACCAGAGAGGCTAAGACCGCATTGACTCAGTGCGGTATTCAGCCTCTCTGGTGTCAAGTCTGATTTTGGAAAAAATAAAAATAAAATCCAAAATCAGACAGAGTGTTGACACCAGAGAGGCTAAGACCGCATTGACTCAGTGCGGTCTTCAGCCTCTCTGGTGTCAAGTCTGATTTTTGAAAAAAAAAAAAAAAATCCAAAATCAGACAGTGTTGACACCAGAGAGGCTAAGACCGCATTGACTCAGTGCGGTATTCAGCCTCTCTGGTGTCAAGTCTGATTTTGGAAAAAAAAAAAAAAAATCCAAAATCAGACAGAGTGTTGAGACCAGAGAGGCTAAGACCGCATTGACTCAGTGCGGTATTCAGCCTCTCTGGTGTCAAGTCTGATTTTGGAAAAAAAAAAAAAAAAATCCAAAATCAGACAGAGTGTTGACACCAGAGAGGCTAAGACCGCATTGACTCAGTGCGGTATTCAGCCTCTCTGGTGTCAAGTCTGATTTTGGAAAAAAAAAAAAAAATCCAAAATCAGACAGAGTGTTGACACCAGAGAGGCTAAGACCGCATTGACTCAGTGCGGTATTCAGCCTCTCTGGTGTCAAGTCTGATTTCGGAAAAAAAAAAAAAAATCCAAAATCAGACAGAGTGTTGACACCAGAGAGGCTAAGACCGCATTGACTCAGTGCGGTATTCAGCCTCTCTGGTGTCAAGTCTGATTTTGGAAAAAAAAAAAAAAAATCCAAAATCAGACAGAGTGTTGAGACCAGAGAGGCTAAGACCGCATTGACTCAGTGCGGTATTCAGCCTCTCTGGTGTCAAGTCTGATTTTGGAAAAAAAAAAAAAAAAATCCAAAATCCAAAATCAGACAGAGTGTTGACACCAGAGAGGCTAAGACCGCATTGACTCAGTGCGGTATTCAGCCTCTCTGGTGTCAAGTCTGATTTTGGAAAAAAAAAAAAAAAAATCCAAAATCAGACAGTGTTGAGACCAGAGAGGCTAAGACCGCATTGACTCAGTGCGGTATTCAGCCTCTCTGGTGTCAAGTCTGATTTTGGAAAAAAAAAAAAAAATCCAAAATCAGACAGAGTGTTGACACCAGAGAGGCTAAGACCGCATTGACTCAGTGCGGTATTCAGCCTCTCTGGTGTCAAGTCTGATTTTGGAAAAAAAAAAAAAAAATCCAAAATCAGACAGAGTGTTGAGACCAGAGAGGCTAAGACCGCATTGACTCAGTGCGGTATTCAGCCTCTCTGGTGTCAAGTCTGATTTTGGAAAAAAAAAAAAAAAAAATCCAAAATCATACAGAGTGTTGACACCAGAGAGGCTAAGACCGCATTGACTCAGTGCGGTATTCAGCCTCTCTGGTGTCAAGTCTGATTTTGGAAAAAAAAAAAAAAAATCCAAAATCAGACAGAGTGTTGAGACCAGAGAGGCTAAGACCGCATTGACTCAGTGCGGTCTTCAGCCTCTCTGGTGTCAAGTCTGATTTAAAAAAAAAAAAAAAAAAATACAAAATCAGACAGAGTGTTGACACCGGAGAGGCTAAGACCGCATTGACTCAGTGCGGTATTCAGCCTCTTTGGTGTCAAGTCTGATTTTGGAAAAAAAAAAAAAAAATCCAAAATCAGACAGTGTTGAGACCAGAGAGGCTAAGACCGCATTGACTCAGTGCAGTATTCAGCCTCTGTGGTGTCAAGTCTGATTTTGGAAAAAAAAAAAAAAAATCCAAAATCAGACAGAGTGTTGAGACCAGAGAGGCTAAGACCGCATTGACTCAGTGCGGTATTCAGCCTCTCTGGTGTCAAGTCTGATTTTGGAAAAAATAAAAATAAAATCCAAAATCAGACAGAGTGTTGACACCAGAGAGGCTAAGACCGCATTGACTCAGTGCGGTCTTCAGCCTCTCTGGTGTCAAGTCTGATTTTTGAAAAAAAAAAAAAAAAAATCCAAAATCAGACAGAGTGTTGACACCAGAGAGGCTAAGACCGCATTGACTCAGTGCGGTATTCAGCCTCTCTGGTGTCAAGTCTGATTTTGGAAAAAAAAAAAAAAAATCCAAAATCAGACAGAGTGTTGAGACCAGAGAGGCTAAGACCGCATTGACTCAGTGCGGTATTCAGCCTCTCTGGTGTCAAGTCTGATTTTGGAAAAAAAAAAAAAAAAATCCAAAATCAGACAGAGTGTTGACACCAGAGAGGCTAAGACCGCATTGACTCAGTGCGGTATTCAGCCTCTCTGGTGTCAAGTCTGATTTTGGAAAAAAAAAAAAAAAAATCCAAAATCAGACAGTGTTGAGACCAGAGAGGCTAAGACCGCATTGACTCAGTGCGGTATTCAGCCTCTCTGGTGTCAAGTCTGATTTTGGAAAAAAAAAAAAAAATCCAAAATCAGACAGAGTGTTGACACCAGAGAGGCTAAGACCGCATTGACTCAGTGCGGTATTCAGCCTCTCTGGTGTCAAGTCTGATTTTGGAAAAAAAAAAAAAAAATCCAAAATCAGACAGAGTGTTGAGACCAGAGAGGCTAAGACCGCATTGACTCAGTGCGGTATTCAGCCTCTCTGGTGTCAAGTCTGATTTTGGAAAAAAAAAAAAAAAATCCAAAATCAGACAGAGTGTTGACACCAGAGAGGCTAAGACCGCATTGACTCAGTGCGGTATTCAGCCTCTCTGGTGTCAAGTCTGATTTTGGAAAAAAAAAAAAAAAAATCCAAAATCAGACAGTGTTGAGACCAGAGAGGCTAAGACCGCATTGACTCAGTGCGGTATTCAGCCTCTCTGGTGTCAAGTCTGATTTTGGAAAAAAAAAAAAAAATCCAAAATCAGACAGAGTGTTGACACCAGAGAGGCTAAGACCGCATTGACTCAGTGCGGTATTCAGCCTCTCTGGTGTCAAGTCTGATTTTGGAAAAAAAAAAAAAAAAAATCCAAAATCATACAGAGTGTTGACACCAGAGAGGCTAAGACCGCATTGACTCAGTGCGGTATTCAGCCTCTCTGGTGTCAAGTCTGATTTTGGAAAAAATAAAAATAAAATCCAAAATCAGACAGAGTGTTGAGACCAGAGAGGCTAAGACCGCATTGACTCAGTGCAGTCTTCAGCCTCTCTGGTGTCAAGTCTGATTTTTGAAAAAAAAAAAAAAAATCCAAAATCAGACAGAGTGTTGACACCAGAGAGGCTAAGACCGCATTGACTCAGTGCGGTATTCAGCCTCTTTGGTGTCAAGTCTGATTTTGGAAAAAAAAAAAAAAAATCCAAAATCAGACAGAGTGTTGACACCAGAGAGGCTAAGACCGCATTGACTCAGTGCAGTATTCAGCCTCTGTGGTGTCAAGTCTGATTTTGGAAAAAAAAAAAAAAAAATCCAAAATCAGACAGAGTGTTGACACCAGAGAGGCTAAGACCGCATTGACTCAGTGCGGTCTTCAGCCTCTCTGGTGTCAAGTCTGATTTTGGAAAAAAATAATAATAATCCAAAATCAGACAGAGTGTTGACACCAGAGAGGCTAAGACCGCATTGACTCAGTGCGGTATTCAGCCTCTCTGGTGTCAAGTCTATTTAAAAAAAAAAAAAAAAAATCCAAAATCAGACAGAGTGTTGAGACCAGAGAGGCTAAGACCGCATTGACTCAGTGCGGTATTCAGCCTCTCTGGTGTCAAGTCTGATTTTGGAAAAAAATAATAATAATCCAAAATCAGACAGAGTGTTGACACCAGAGAGGCTAAGACCGCATTGACTCAGTTCGGTATTCAGCCTCTCTGGTGTCAAGTCTGATTTTGGAAAAAAAAAAAAAAAAATCCAAAATCAGACAGTGTTGAGACCAGAGAGGCTAAGACCGCATTGACTCAGTGCGGTATTCAGCCTCTCTGGTGTCAAGTCTGATTTTGGAAAAAAAAAAAAAAATCCAAAATCAGACAGAGTGTTGACACCAGAGAGGCTAAGACCGCATTGACTCAGTGCAGTATTCAGCCTCTCTGGTGTCAAGTCTGATTTTGGAAAAAAAAAAAAAAAATCCAAAATCAGACAGAGTGTTGAGACCAGAGAGGCTAAGACCGCATTGACTCAGTGCGGTATTCAGCCTCTCTGGTGTCAAGTCTGATTTTGGAAAAAAAAAAAAAAAAAATCCAAAATCATACAGAGTGTTGACACCAGAGAGGCTAAGACCGCATTGACTCAGTGCGGTATTCAGCCTCTCTGGTGTCAAGTCTGATTTTGGAAAAAAAAAAAAAAATCCAAAATCAGACAGAGTGTTGAGACCAGAGAGGCTAAGACCGCATTGACTCAGTGCGGTCTTCAGCCTCTCTGGTGTCAAGTCTGATTTTTGAAAAAAAAAAAAAAAATCCAAAATCAGACAGAGTGTTGACACCGGAGAGGCTAAGACCGCATTGACTCAGTGCGGTTTTCAGCCTCTTTGGTGTCAAGTCTGATTTTGGAAAAAAAAAAAAAAATCCAAAATCAGACAGTGTTGAGACCAGAGAGGCTAAGACCGCATTGACTCAGTGCAGTATTCAGCCTCTGTGGTGTCAAGTCTGATTTTGGAAAAAAAAAAAAAAAAATCCAAAATCAGACAGAGTGTTGACACCAGAGAGGCTAAGACTGCATTGACTCAGTGCGGTATTCAGCCTCTCTGGTGTCAAGTCTAATTTTGGAAAAAAAAAAAAAAAATCCAAAATCAGACAGAGTGTTGAGACCAGAGAGGCTAAGACCGCATTGACTCAGTGCGGTATTCAGCCTCTCTGGTGTCAAGTCTGATTTTGGAAGAAAAAAAAAAAAAAATCCAAAATCAGACAGAGTGTTGAGACCAGAGAGGCTAAGACCGCATTGACTCAGTGCGGTATTCAGCCTCTCTGGTGTCAAGTCTGATTTTGAAAAAAAATAAAAATAAATCCAAAATCAGACAGAGTGTTGAGACCAGAGAGGCTAAGACCGCATTGACTCAGTGCGGTATTCAGCCTCTCTGGTGTCAAGTCTGATTTTGGAAAAAAAAAATAATAATCCAAAATCAGACAGAGTGTTGACACCAGAGAGGCTAAGACCGCATTGACTCAGTTCGGTATTCAGCCTCTCTGGTGTCAAGTCTGATTTTGGAAAAAAAAAAAAAAAAATCCAAAATCAGACAGAGTGTTGAGACCAGAGAGGCTAAGACCGCATTGACTCAGTGCGGTATTCAGCCTCTCTGGTGTCAAGTCTGATTTTGGAAAAAATAAAAATAAAATCCAAAATCAGACAGAGTGTTGACACCAGAGAGGCTAAGACCGCATTGACTCAGTGCGGTCTTCAGCCTCTCTGGTGTCAAGTCTGATTTTTGAAAAAAAAAAAAAAAATCCAAAATCAGACAGAGTGTTGACACCAGAGAGGCTAAGACCGCATTGACTCAGTGCGGTATTCAGCCTCTTTGGTGTCAAGTCTGATTTTGGAAAAAAAAAAAAAAAAATCCAAAATCAGACAGAGTGTTGACACCAGAGAGGCTAAGACCGCATTGACTCAGTGCAGTATTCAGCCTCTGTGGTGTCAAGTCTGATTTTGGAAAAAAAAAAAAAAAAATCCAAAATCAGACAGAGTGTTGACACCAGAGAGGCTAAGACCGCATTGACTCAGTGCGGTATTCAGCCTCTCTGGTGTCAAGTCTGATTTTGGAAAAAAAATAAAATAATCCAAAATCAGACAGAGTGTTGACACCAGAGAGGCTAAGACCGCATTGACTCAGTTCAGTATTCAGCCTCTCTGGTGTCAAGTCTGATTTTGGGAAAAAAAAAAAAAAAATCCAAAATCAGACAGAGTGTTGAGACCAGAGAGGCTAAGACCGCATTGACTCAGTGCGGTATTCAGCCTCTCTGGTGTCAAGTCTGATTTTGGAAAAAAAAAAAAAAAAATCCAAAATCAGACAGAGTGTTGACACCAGAGAGGCTAAGACTGCATTGACTCAGTGCGGTATTCAGCCTCTCTGGTGTCAAGTCTGATTTTGGAAAAAAAAAAAAAAAATCCAAAATCAGACAGAGTGTTGAGACCAGAGAGGCTAAGACCGCATTGACTCAGTGCGGTCTTCAGCCTCTCTGGTGTCAAGTCTGATTTTTGAAAAAAAAAAAAAAAATCCAAAATCAGACAGAGTGTTGACACCAGAGAGGCTAAGACCGCATTGACTCAGTGCGGTATTCAGCCTCTCTGGTGTCAAGTCTGATTTCGGAAAAAAAAAAAAAAATCCAAAATCAGACAGAGTGTTGACACCAGAGAGGCTAAGACCGCATTGACTCAGTGCGGTATTCAGCCTCTCTGGTGTCAAGTCTGATTTTGGAAAAAAAAAAAAAAAATCCAAAATCAGACAGAGTGTTGAGACCAGAGAGGCTAAGACCGCATTGACTCAGTGCGGTATTCAGCCTCTCTGGTGTCAAGTCTGATTTTGGAAAAAAAAAAAAAAAAAATCCAAAATCAGACAGAGTGTTGACACCAGAGAGGCTAAGACCGCATTGACTCAGTGCGGTATTCAGCCTCTCTGGTGTCAAGTCTGATTTTGGAAAAAAAAAAAAAAAAATCCAAAATCAGACAGTGTTGAGACCAGAGAGGCTAAGACCGCATTGACTCAGTGCGGTATTCAGCCTCTCTGGTGTCAAGTCTGATTTTGGAAAAAAAAAAAAAAATCCAAAATCAGACAGAGTGTTGACACCAGAGAGGCTAAGACCGCATTGACTCAGTGCGGTATTCAGCCTCTCTGGTGTCAAGTCTGATTTTGGAAAAAAAAAAAAAAAAAATCCAAAATCATACAGAGTGTTGACACCAGAGAGGCTAAGACCGCATTGACTCAGTGCGGTATTCAGCCTCTCTGGTGTCAAGTCTGATTTTGGAAAAAAAAAAAAAAAATCCAAAATCAGACAGAGTGTTGAGACCAGAGAGGCTAAGACCGCATTGACTCAGTGCGGTCTTCAGCCTCTCTGGTGTCAAGTCTGATTTTTGAAAAAAAAAAAAAAAATCCAAAATCAGACAGAGTGTTGACACCAGAGAGGCTAAGACCGCATTGACTCAGTTCGGTATTCAGCCTCTCTGGTGTCAAGTCTGATTTTGGAAAAAAAAAAAAAAAAATCCCAAATCAGACAGTGTTGAGACCAGAGAGGCTAAGACCGCATTGACTCAGTGCGGTATTCAGCCTCTCTGGTGTCAAGTCTGATTTTGGAAAAAAAAAAAAAAATCCAAAATCAGACAGAGTGTTGTCACCAGAGAGGCTAAGACCGCATTGACTCAGTGCGGTATTCAGCCTCTCTGGTGTAAAGTCTGATTTTGGAAAAAAAAAAAAAAAATCCAAAATCAGACAGAGTGTTGAGACCAGAGAGGCTAAGACCGCATTGACTCAGTGCGGTCTTCAGCCTCTCTGGTGTCAAGTCTGATTTTTGAAAAAAAAAAAAAAAATCCAAAATCAGACAGAGTGTTGACACCGGAGAGGCTAAGACCGCATTGACTCAGTGCGGTATTCAGCCTCTTTGGTGTCAAGTCTGATTTTGGAAAAAAAAAAAAAAATCCAAAATCAGACAGTGTTGACACCAGAGAGGCTAAGACCGCATTGACTCAGTGCGGTATTCAGCCTCTCTGGTGTCAAGTCTGATTTTGGAAAAAAAATAAAATAATCCAAAATCAGACAGAGTGTTGACACCAGAGAGGCTAAGACCGCATTGACTCAGTTCAGTATTCAGCCTCTCTGGTGTCAAGTCTGATTTTGGGAAAAAAAAAAAAAAAATCCAAAATCAGACAGAGTGTTGAGACCAGAGAGGCTAAGACCGCATTGACTCAGTGCGGTATTCAGCCTCTCTGGTGTCAAGTCTGATTTTGGAAAAAAAAAAAAAAAAATCCAAAATCAGACAGAGTGTTGACACCAGAGAGGCTAAGACTGCATTGACTCAGTGCGGTATTCAGCCTCTCTGGTGTCAAGTCTGATTTTGGAAAAAAAAAAAAAAAATCCAAAATCAGACAGAGTGTTGAGACCAGAGAGGCTAAGACCGCATTGACTCAGTGCGGTCTTCAGCCTCTCTGGTGTCAAGTCTGATTTTTGAAAAAAAAAAAAAAAATCCAAAATCAGACAGAGTGTTGACACCAGAGAGGCTAAGACCGCATTGACTCAGTGCGGTATTCAGCCTCTCTGGTGTCAAGTCTGATTTCGGAAAAAAAAAAAAAAAATCCAAAATCAGACAGAGTGTTGACACCAGAGAGGCTAAGACCGCATTGACTCAGTGCGGTATTCAGCCTCTCTGGTGTCAAGTCTGATTTTGGAAAAAAAAAAAAAAAATCCAAAATCAGACAGAGTGTTGAGACCAGAGAGGCTAAGACCGCATTGACTCAGTGCGGTATTCAGCCTCTCTGGTGTCAAGTCTGATTTTGGAAAAAAAAAAAAAAAAAATCCAAAATCAGACAGAGTGTTGACACCAGAGAGGCTAAGACCGCATTGACTCAGTGCGGTATTCAGCCTCTCTGGTGTCAAGTCTGATTTTGGAAAAAAAAAAAAAAAAATCCAAAATCAGACAGTGTTGAGACCAGAGAGGCTAAGACCGCATTGACTCAGTGCGGTATTCAGCCTCTCTGGTGTCAAGTCTGATTTTGGAAAAAAAAAAAAAAATCCAAAATCAGACAGAGTGTTGACACCAGAGAGGCTAAGACCGCATTGACTCAGTGCGGTATTCAGCCTCTCTGGTGTCAAGTCTGATTTTGGAAAAAAAAAAAAAAAAAATCCAAAATCATACAGAGTGTTGACACCAGAGAGGCTAAGACCGCATTGACTCAGTGCGGTATTCAGCCTCTCTGGTGTCAAGTCTGATTTTGGAAAAAAAAAAAAAAAATCCAAAATCAGACAGAGTGTTGAGACCAGAGAGGCTAAGACCGCATTGACTCAGTGCGGTCTTCAGCCTCTCTGGTGTCAAGTCTGATTTTTGAAAAAAAAAAAAAAAATCCAAAATCAGACAGAGTGTTGACACCAGAGAGGCTAAGACCGCATTGACTCAGTTCGGTATTCAGCCTCTCTGGTGTCAAGTCTGATTTTGGAAAAAAAAAAAAAAAAATCCCAAATCAGACAGTGTTGAGACCAGAGAGGCTAAGACCGCATTGACTCAGTGCGGTATTCAGCCTCTCTGGTGTCAAGTCTGATTTTGGAAAAAAAAAAAAAAATCCAAAATCAGACAGAGTGTTGTCACCAGAGAGGCTAAGACCGCATTGACTCAGTGCGGTATTCAGCCTCTCTGGTGTCAAGTCTGATTTTGGAAAAAAAAAAAAAAAATCCAAAATCAGACAGAGTGTTGAGACCAGAGAGGCTAAGACCGCATTGACTCAGTGCGGTCTTCAGCCTCTCTGGTGTCAAGTCTGATTTTTGAAAAAAAAAAAAAAAATCCAAAATCAGACAGAGTGTTGACACCGGAGAGGCTAAGACCGCATTGACTCAGTGCGGTATTCAGCCTCTTTGGTGTCAAGTCTGATTTTGGAAAAAAAAAAAAAAATCCAAAATCAGACAGTGTTGAGACCAGAGAGGCTAAGACCGCATTGACTCAGTGCAGTATTCAGCCTCTGTGGTGTCAAGTCTGATTTTGGAAAAAAAAAAAAAAAAATCCAAAATCAGACAGAGTGTTGACACCAGAGAGGCTAAGACTGCATTGACTCAGTGCGGTATTCAGCCTCTCTGGTGTCAAGTCTAATTTTGGAAAAAAAAAAAAAAAAAATCCAAAATCAGACAGAGTGTTGAGACCAGAGAGGCTAAGACCGCATTGACTCAGTGCGGTATTCAGCCTCTCTGGTGTCAAGTCTGATTTTGGAAGAAAAAAAAAAAAAAATCCAAAATCAGACAGAGTGTTGAGACCAGAGAGGCTAAGACCGCATTGACTCAGTGCGGTATTCAGCCTCTCTGGTGTCAAGTCTGATTTTGAAAAAAATAAAAAATAAATCCAAAATCAGACAGAGTGTTGAGACCAGAGAGGCTAAGACCGCATTGACTCAGTGCGGTATTCAGCCTCTCTGGTGTCAAGTCTGATTTTGGAAAAAAAAAAAAATAATCCAAAATCAGACAGAGTGTTGACACCAGAGAGGCTAAGACCGCATTGACTCAGTTCGGTATTCAGCCTCTCTGGTGTCAAGTCTGATTTTGGAAAAAAAAAAAAAAAAAATCCAAAATCAGACAGAGTGTTGAGACCAGAGAGGCTAAGACCGCATTGACTCAGTGTGGTATTCAGCCTCTCTGGTGTCAAGTCTCATTTTGGAAAAAATAAAAATAAAATCCAAAATCAGACAGAGTGTTGACACCAGAGAGGCTAAGACCGCATTGACTCAGTGCGGTCTTCAGCCTCTCTGGTGTCAAGTCTGATTTTTGAAAAAAAAAAAAAAAATCCAAAATCAGACAGAGTGTTGACACCAGAGAGGCTAAGACCGCATTGACTCAGTGCGGTATTCAGCCTCTTTGGTGTCAAGTCTGATTTTGGAAAAAAAAAAAAAAAAATCCAAAATCAGACAGAGTGTTGACACCAGAGAGGCTAAGACCGCATTGACTCAGTGCAGTATTCAGCCTCTGTGGTGTCAAGTCTGATTTTGGAAAAAAAAAAAAAAAAATCCAAAATCAGACAGAGTGTTGACACCAGAGAGGCTAAGACCGCATTGACTCAGTGCGGTCTTCAGCCTCTCTGGTGTCAAGTCTGATTTTGGAAAAAAATAATAATAATCCAAAATCAGACAGAGTGTTGACACCAGAGAGGCTAAGACCGCATTGACTCAGTGCGGTATTCAGCCTCTCTGGTGTCAAGTCTGATTTAAAAAAAAAAAAAAAAATCCAAAATCAGACAGAGTGTTGAGACCAGAGAGGCTAAGACCGCATTGACTCAGTGCGGTATTCAGCCTCTCTGGTGTCAAGTCTGATTTTGGAAAAAAAAAATAATAATCCAAAATCAGACAGAGTGTTGACACCAGAGAGGCTAAGACCGCATTGACTCAGTTCAGTATTCAGCCTCTCTGGTGTCAAGTCTGATTTTGGGAAAAAAAAAAAAAAAATCCAAAATCAGACAGAGTGTTGAGACCAGAGAGGCTAAGACCGCATTGACTCAGTGCGGTATTCAGCCTCTCTGGTGTCAAGTCTGATTTTTGAAAAAAAAAAAAAAAAATCCAAAATCAGACAGAGTGTTGACACCAGAGAGGCTAAGACTGCATTGACTCAGTGCGGTATTCAGCCTCTCTGGTGTCAAGTCTGATTTTGGAAAAAAAAAAAAAAAATCCAAAATCAGACAGAGTGTTGAGACCAGAGAGGCTAAGACCGCATTGACTCAGTGCGGTCTTCAGCCTCTCTGGTGTCAAGTCTGATTTTTGAAAAAAAAAAAAAAAATCCAAAATCAGACAGAGTGTTGACACCAGAGAGGCTAAGACCGCATTGACTCAGTGCGGTATTCAGCCTCTCTGGTGTCAAGTCTGATTTCGGAAAAAAAAAAAAAAATCCAAAATCAGACAGAGTGTTGACACCAGAGAGGCTAAGACCGCATTGACTCAGTGCGGTATTCAGCCTCTCTGGTGTCAAGTCTGATTTTGGAAAAAAAAAAAAAAAAATCCAAAATCAGACAGAGTGTTGAGACCAGAGAGGCTAAGACCGCATTGACTCAGTGCGGTATTCAGCCTCTCTGGTGTCAAGTCTGATTTTGGAAAAAAAAAAAAAAAAAATCCAAAATCAGACAGAGTGTTGACACCAGAGAGGCTAAGACCGCATTGACTCAGTGCGGTATTCAGCCTCTCTGGTGTCAAGTCTGATTTTGGAAAAAAAAAAAAAAAAATCCAAAATCAGACAGTGTTGAGACCAGAGAGGCTAAGACCGCATTGACTCAGTGCGGTATTCAGCCTCTCTAGTGTCAAGTCTGATTTTGGAAAAAAAAAAAAAAATCCAAAATCAGACAGAGTGTTGACACCAGAGAGGCTAAGACCGCATTGACTCAGTGCGGTATTCAGCCTCTCTGGTGTCAAGTCTGATTTTGTAAAAAAAAAAAAAAAAAATCCAAAATCATACAGAGTGTTGACACCAGAGAGGCTAAGACCGCATTGACTCAGTGCGGTATTCAGCCTCTCTGGTGTCAAGTCTGATTTTGGAAAAAAAAAAAAAAAATCCAAAATCAGACAGAGTGTTGAGACCAGAGAGGCTAAGACCGCATTGACTCAGTGCGGTCTTCAGCCTCTCTGGTGTCAAGTCTGATTTTTGAAAAAAAAAAAAAAAATCCAAAATCAGACAGAGTGTTGACACCGGAGAGGCTAAGACCGCATTGACTCAGTGCGGTATTCAGCCTCTTTGGTGTCAAGTCTGATTTTGGAAAAAAAAAAAAAAAATCCAAAATCAGACAGTGTTGAGACCAGAGAGGCTAAGACCGCATTGACTCAGTGCAGTATTCAGCCTCTGTGGTGTCAAGTCTGATTTTGGAAAAAAAAAAAAAAAACCTAAAATCAGACAGAGTGTTGACACCAGAGAGGCTAAGACCGCATTGACTCAGTGCGGTATTCAGCCTCTCTGGTGTCAAGTCTGATTTTGGAAGAAAAAAAAAAAAAAATCCAAAATCAGACAGAGTGTTGAGACCAGAGAGGCTAAGACCGCATTGACTCAGTGCGGTATTCAGCCTCTCTGGTGTCAAGTCTGATTTTCGAAAAAATAAAAATAAAATCCAAAATCAGACAGAGTGTTGACACCAGAGAGGCTAAGACCGCATTGACTCAGTGCGGTCTTCAGCCTCTCTGGTGTCAAGTCTGATTTTTGAAAAAAAAAAAAAAAATCCAAAATCAGACAGAGTGTTGACACCAGAGAGGCTAAGACCGCATTGACTCAGTGCGGTATTCAGCCTCTTTGGTGTCAAGTCTGATTTTGGAAAAAAAAAAAAAAAAATCCAAAATCAGACAGAGTGTTGACACCAGAGAGGCTAAGACCGCATTGACTCAGTGCAGTATTCAGCCTCTGTGGTGTCAAGTCTGATTTTGGAAAAAAAAAAAAAAAAAAAAAATCCAAAATCAGACAGAGTGTTGACACCAGAGAGGCTAAGACCGCATTGACTCAGTGCGGTCTTCAGCCTCTCTGGTGTCAAGTCTGATTTTGGAAAAAAATAATAATAATCCAAAATCAGACAGAGTGTTGACACCAGAGAGGCTAAGACCGCATTGACTCAGTGCGGTATTCAGCCTCTCTGGTGTCAAGTCTGATTTAAAAAAAAAAAAAAAAATCCAAAATCAGACAGAGTGTTGAGACCAGAGAGGCTAAGACCGCATTGACTCAGTGCGGTATTCAGCCTCTCTGGTGTCAAGTCTGATTTTGGAAAAAAAAAATAATAATCCAAAATCAGACAGAGTGTTGACACCAGAGAGGCTAAGACCGCATTGACTCAGTTCAGTATTCAGCCTCTCTGGTGTCAAGTCTGATTTTGGGAAAAAAAAAAAAAAAATCCAAAATCAGACAGAGTGTTGAGACCAGAGAGGCTAAGACCGCATTGACTCAGTGCGGTATTCAGCCTCTCTGGTGTCAAGTCTGATTTTGGAAAAAAAAAATCCAAAATCAGACAGAGTGTTGACACCAGAGAGGCTAAGACTGCATTGACTCAGTGCGGTATTCAGCCTCTCTGGTGTCAAGTCTGATTTTGGAAAAAAAAAAAAAAAATCCAAAATCAGACAGAGTGTTGAGACCAGAGAGGCTAAGACCGCATTGACTCAGTGCGGTCTTCAGCCTCTCTGGTGTCAAGTCTGATTTTTGAAAAAAAAAAAAAAAATCCAAAATCAGACAGAGTGTTGACACCAGAGAGGCTAAGACCGCATTGACTCAGTGCGGTATTCAGCCTCTCTGGTGTCAAGTCTGATTTCGGAAAAAAAAAAAAAAATCCAAAATCAGACAGAGTGTTGACACCAGAGAGGCTAAGACCGCATTGACTCAGTGCGGTATTCAGCCTCTCTGGTGTCAAGTCTGATTTTGGAAAAAAAAATAAAAAAATCCAAAATCAGACAGAGTGTTGAGACCAGAGAGGCTAAGACCGCATTGACTCAGTGCGGTATTCAGCCTCTCTGGTGTCAAGTCTGATTTTGGAAAAAAAAAAAAAAAAAATCCAAAATCAGACAGAGTGTTGACACCAGAGAGGCTAAGACCGCATTGACTCAGTGCGGTATTCAGCCTCTCTGGTGTCAAGTCTGATTTTGGAAAAAAAAAAAAAAAATCCAAAATCAGACAGTGTTGAGACCAGAGAGGCTAAGACCGCATTGACTCAGTGCGGTATTCAGCCTCTCTGGTGTCAAGTCTGATTTTGGAAAAAAAAAAAAAAATCCAAAATCAGACAGAGTGTTGACACCAGAGAGGCTAAGACCGCATTGACTCAGTGCGGTATTCAGCCTCTCTGGTGTCAAGTCTGATTTTGGAAAAAAAAAAAAAAAAATCCAAAATCATACAGAGTGTTGACACCAGAGAGGCTAAGACCGCATTGACTCAGTGCGGTATTCAGCCTCTCTGGTGTCAAGTCTGATTTTGGAAAAAAAAAAAAAAAATCCAAAATCAGACAGAGTGTTGAGACCAGAGAGGCTAAGACCGCATTGACTCAGTGCGGTCTTCAGCCTCTCTGGTGTCAAGTCTGATTTTTGAAAAAAAAAAAAAAAATCCAAAATCAGACAGAGTGTTGACACCGGAGAGGCTAAGACCGCATTGACTCAGTGCGGTATTCAGCCTCTCTGGTGTCAAGTCTGATTTTGGAAAAAATAAAAATAAAATCCAAAATCAGACAGAGTGTTGACACCAGAGAGGCTAAGACCGCATTGACTCAGTGCGGTCTTCAGCCTCTCTGGTGTCAAGTCTGATTTTTGAAAAAAAAAAAAAAAATCCAAAATCAGACAGAGTGTTGACACCAGAGAGGCTAAGACCGCATTGACTCAGTGCGGTATTCAGCCTCTTTGGTGTCAAGTCTGATTTTGGAAAAAAAAAAAAAAAAATCCAAAATCAGACAGAGTGTTGACACCAGAGAGGCTAAGACCGCATTGACTCAGTGCAGTATTCAGCCTCTGTGGTGTCAAGTCTGATTTTGGAAAAAAAAAAAAAAAAATCCAAAATCAGACAGAGTGTTGACACCAGAGAGGCTAAGACCGCATTGACTCAGTGCGGTCTTCAGCCTCTCTGGTGTCAAGTCTGATTTTGGAAAAAAAAAATAATAATCCAAAATCAGACAGAGTGTTGACACCAGAGAGGCTAAGACCGCATTGACTCAGTGCGGTATTCAGCCTCTCTGGTGTCAAGTCTGATTTAAAAAAAAAAAAAAAAATCCAAAATCAGACAGAGTGTTGAGACCAGAGAGGCTAAGACCGCATTGACTCAGTGCGGTATTCAGCCTCTCTGGTGTCAAGTCTGATTTTGGAAAAAAAAAAAAATAATCCAAAATCAGACAGAGTGTTGACACCAGAGAGGCTAAGACCGCATTGACTCAGTTCAGTATTCAGCCTCTCTGGTGTCAAGTCTGATTTTGGGAAAAAAAAAAAAAAAATCCAAAATCAGACAGAGTGTTGAGACCAGAGAGGCTAAGACCGCATTGACTCAGTGCGGTATTCAGCCTCTCTGGTGTCAAGTCTGATTTTGGAAAAAAAAAAAAAAAAATCCAAAATCAGACAGAGTGTTGACACCAGAGAGGCTAAGACTGCATTGACTCAGTGCGGTATTCAGCCTCTCTGGTGTCAAGTCTGATTTTGGAAAAAAAAAAAAAAAATCCAAAATCAGACAGAGTGTTGAGACCAGAGAGGGTAAGACCGCATTGACTCAGTGCGGTCTTCAGCCTCTCTGGTGTCGTCTGATTTTTGAAAAAAAAAAAAAAAATCCAAAATCAGACAGAGTGTTGACACCAGAGAGGCTAAGACCGCATTGACTCAGTGCGGTATTCAGCCTCTCTGGTGTCAAGTCTGATTTCGGAAAAAAAAAAAAAAATCCAAAATCAGACAGAGTGTTGACACCAGAGAGGCTAAGACCGCATTGACTCAGTGCGGTATTCAGCCTCTCTGGTGTCAAGTCTGATTTTGGAAAAAAAAAAAAAAAATCCAAAATCAGACAGAGTGTTGAGACCAGAGAGGCTAAGACCGCATTGACTCAGTGCGGTATTCAGCCTCTCTGGTGTCAAGTCTGATTTTGGAAAAAAAAAAAAAAAAAAATCCAAAATCAGACAGAGTGTTGACACCAGAGAGGCTAAGACCGCATTGACTCAGTGCGGTATTCAGCCTCTCTGGTGTCAAGTCTGATTTTGGAAAAAAAAAAAAAAAAATCCAAAATCAGACAGTGTTGAGACCAGAGAGGCTAAGACCGCATTGACTCAGTGCGGTATTCAGCCTCTCTGGTGTCAAGTCTGATTTTGGAAAAAAAAAAAAAAAATCCAAAATCAGACAGAGTGTTGAGACCAGAGAGGCTAAGACCGCATTGACTCAGTGCGGTCTTCAGCCTCTCTGGTGTCAAGTCTGATTTTTGAAAAAAAAAAAAAAAATCCAAAATCAGACAGAGTGTTGACACCGGAGAGGCTAAGACCGCATTGACTCAGTGCGGTATTCAGCCTCTTTGGTGTCAAGTCTGATTTTGGAAAAAAAAAAAAAAAAATCCAAAATCAGACAGTGTTGAGACCAGAGAGGCTAAGACCGCATTGACTCAGTGCAGTATTCAGCCTCTGTGGTGTCAAGTCTGATTTTGGAAAAAAAAAAAAAAAAAACTAAAATCAGACAGAGTGTTGACACCAGAGAGGCTAAGACCGCATTGACTCAGTGCGGTATTCAGCCTCTCTGGTGTCAAGTCTAATTTTGGAAAAAAAAAAAAAAAAATCCAAAATCAGACAGAGTGTTGAGACCAGAGAGGCTAAGACCGCATTGACTCAGTGCGGTATTCAGCCTCTCTGGTGTCAAGTCTGATTTTGGAAGAAAAAAAAAAAAAAATCCAAAATCAGACAGAGTGTTGAGACCAGAGAGGCTAAGACCGCATTGACTCAGTGCGGTATTCAGCCTCTCTGGTGTCAAGTCTGATTTTGAAAAAAAAAAAAAAAAATCCAAAATCAGACAGAGTGTTGAGACCAGAGAGGCTAAGACCGCATTGACTCAGTGCGGTATTCAGCCTCTCTGGTGTCAAGTCTGATTTTGGAAAAAAAAAATAATAATCCAAAATCAGACAGAGTGTTGACACCAGAGAGGCTAAGACCGCATTGACTCAGTTCGGTATTCAGCCTCTCTGGTGTCAAGTCTGATTTTGGAAAAAAAAAAAAAAAAATCCAAAATCAGACAGAGTGTTGAGACCAGAGAGGCTAAGACCGCATTGACTCAGTGCGGTATTCAGCCTCTCTGGTGTCAAGTCTGATTTTGGAAAAAATAAAAATAAAATCCAAAATCAGACAGAGTGTTGACACCAGAGAGGCTAAGACCGCATTGACTCAGTGCGGTCTTCAGCCTCTCTGGTGTCAAGTCTGATTTTTGAAAAAAAAAAAAAAAATCCAAAATCAGACAGAGTGTTGACACCAGAGAGGCTAAGACCGCATTGACTCAGTGCGGTATTCAGCCTCTTTGGTGTCAAGTCTGATTTTGGAAAAAAAAAAAAAAAAATCCAAAATCAGACAGAGCGTTGACACCAGAGAGGCTAAGACCGCATTGACTCAGTGCAGTATTCAGCCTCTGTGGTGTCAAGTCTGATTTTGGAAAAAAAAAAAAAAAAATCCAAAATCAGACAGAGTGTTGACACCAGAGAGGCTAAGACCGCATTGACTCAGTGCGGTCTTCAGCCTCTCTGGTGTCAAGTCTGATTTTGGAAAAAAATAATAATAATCCAAAATCAGACAGAGTGTTGACACCAGAGAGGCTAAGACCGCATTGACTCAGTGCGGTATTCAGCCTCTCTGGTGTCAAGTCTGATAAAAAAAAAAAAAAAAAAATCCAAAATCAGACAGAGTGTTGAGACCAGAGAGGCTAAGACCGCATTGACTCAGTGCGGTATTCAGCCTCTCTGGTGTCAAGTCTGATTTT
This sequence comes from Poromitra crassiceps, assembly GCF_964638095.1. NCBI lineage: Eukaryota > Metazoa > Chordata > Actinopteri > Beryciformes > Melamphaidae > Poromitra > Poromitra crassiceps. The sequence goes on from NW_028152100.1 coordinate 142,470, forward strand.
GGAAAAAAAAAAAAAAAATCCAAAATCAGACAGAGTGTTGAGACCAGAGAGGCTAAGACCGCATTGACTCAGTGCGGTCTTCAGCCTCTCTGGTGTCAAGTCTGATTTTTATAAAAAAAAAAAAAAAATCCAAAATCAGACAGAGTGTTGAGACCAGAGAGGCTAAGACCGCATTGACTCAGTGCGGTATTCAGCCTCTCTGGTGTCAAGTCTGATTTTGGAAAAAAATAATAATAATCCAAAATCAGACAGAGTGTTGACACCAGAGAGGCTAAGACCGCATTGACTCAGTTCGGTATTCAGCCTCTCTGGTGTCAAGTCTGATTTTGGAAAAAAAAAAAAAAAAATCCAAAATCAGACAGAGTGTTGAGACCAGAGAGGCTAAGACCGCATTGACTCAGTGCGGTATTCAGCCTCTCTGGTGTCAAGTCTGATTTTGGAAAAAATAAAAATAAAATCCAAAATCAGACAGAGTGTTGACACCAGAGAGGCTAAGACCGCATTGACTCAGTGCGGTCTTCAGCCTCTCTGGTGTCAAGTCTGATTTTTGAAAAAAAAAAAAAAAATCCAAAATCAGACAGAGTGTTGACACCAGAGAGGCTAAGACCGCATTGACTCAGTGCGGTATTCAGCCTCTCTGGTGTCAAGTCTGATTTTGGAAAAAAAAAAAAAAAATCCAAAATCAGACAGAGTGTTGAGACCAGAGAGGCTAAGACCGCATTGACTCAGTGCGGTATTCAGCCTCTCTGGTGTCAAGTCTGATTTTGGAAAAAATAAAAATAAAATCCAAAATCAGACAGAGTGTTGACACCAGAGAGGCTAAGACCGCATTGACTCAGTGCGGTCTTCAGCCTCTCTGGTGTCAAGTCTGATTTTTGAAAAAAAAAAAAAAAATCAAAAATCAGACAGTGTTGACACCAGAGAGGCTAAGACCGCATTGACTCAGTGCGGTATTCAGCCTCTCTGGTGTCAAGTCTGATTTTGGAAAAAAAAAAAAAAAATCCAAAATCAGACAGAGTGTTGAGACCAGAGAGGCTAAGACCGCATTGACTCAGTGCGGTATTCAGCCTCTCTGGTGTCAAGTCTGATTTTGGAAAAAAAAAAAAAAAAATCCAAAATCAGACAGAGTGTTGACACCAGAGAGGCTAAGACCGCATTGACTCAGTGCGGTATTCAGCCTCTCTGGTGTCAAGTCTGATTTTGGAAAAAAAAAAAAAAATCCAAAATCAGACAGAGTGTTGACACCAGAGAGGCTAAGACCGCATTGACTCAGTGCGGTATTCAGCCTCTCTGGTGTCAAGTCTGATTTCGGAAAAAAAAAAAAAAATCCAAAATCAGACAGAGTGTTGACACCAGAGAGGCTAAGACCGCATTGACTCAGTGCGGTATTCAGCCTCTCTGGTGTCAAGTCTGATTTTGGGAAAAAAAAAAAAAAATCCAAAATCAGACAGAGTGTTGAGACCAGAGAGGCTAAGACCGCATTGACTCAGTGCGGTATTCAGCCTCTCTGGTGTCAAGTCTGATTTTGGAAAAAAAAAAAAAAAAATCCAAAATCCAAAATCAGACAGAGTGTTGACACCAGAGAGGCTAAGACCGCATTGACTCAGTGCGGTATTCAGCCTCTCTGGTGTCAAGTCTGATTTTGGAAAAAAAAAAAAAAAAATCCAAAATCAGACAGTGTTGAGACCAGAGAGGCTAAGACCGCATTGACTCAGTGCGGTATTCAGCCTCTCTGGTGTCAAGTCTGATTTTAGAAAAAAAAAAAAAAATCCAAAATCAGACAGAGTGTTGACACCAGAGAGGCTAAGACCGCATTGACTCAGTGCGGTATTCAGCCTCTCTGGTGTCAAGTCTGATTTTGGAAAAAAAAAAAAAAAATCCAAAATCAGACAGAGTGTTGAGACCAGAGAGGCTAAGACCGCATTGACTCAGTGCGGTATTCAGCCTCTCTGGTGTCAAGTCTGATTTTGGAAAAAAAAAAAAAAAAAATCCAAAATCATACAGAGTGTTGACACCAGAGAGGCTAAGACCGCATTGACTCAGTGCGGTATTCAGCCTCTCTGGTGTCAAGTCTGATTTTGGAAAAAAAAAAAAAAAATCCAAAATCAGACAGAGTGTTGAGACCAGAGAGGCTAAGACCGCATTGACTCAGTGCGGTCTTCAGCCTCTCTGGTGTCAAGTCTGATTTTTGAAAAAAAAAAAAAAAATCCAAAATCAGACAGAGTGTTGACACCGGAGAGGCTAAGACCGCATTGACTCAGTGCGGTATTCAGCCTCTTTGGTGTCAAGTCTGATTTTGGAAAAAAAAAAAAAAAATCCAAAATCAGACAGTGTTGAGACCAGAGAGGCTAAGACCGCATTGACTCAGTGCAGTATTCAGCCTCTGTGGTGTCAAGTCTGATTTTGGAAAAAAAAAAAAAAAATCCAAAATCAGACAGAGTGTTGAGACCAGAGAGGCTAAGACCGCATTGACTCAGTGCGGTATTCAGCCTCTCTGGTGTCAAGTCTGATTTTGGAAAAAATAAAAATAAAATCCAAAATCAGACAGAGTGTTGACACCAGAGAGGCTAAGACCGCATTGACTCAGTGCGGTCTTCAGCCTCTCTGGTGTCAAGTCTGATTTTTGAAAAAAAAAAAAAAAAAATCCAAAATCAGACAGAGTGTTGACACCAGAGAGGCTAAGACCGCATTGACTCAGTGCGGTATTCAGCCTCTCTGGTGTCAAGTCTGATTTTGGAAAAAAAAAAAAAAAATCCAAAATCAGACAGAGTGTTGAGACCAGAGAGGCTAAGACCGCATTGACTCAGTGCGGTATTCAGCCTCTCTGGTGTCAAGTCTGATTTTGGAAAAAAAAAAAAAAAAATCCAAAATCAGACAGAGTGTTGACACCAGAGAGGCTAAGACCGCATTGACTCAGTGCGGTATTCAGCCTCTCTGGTGTCAAGTCTGATTTTGGAAAAAAAAAAAAAAAAATCCAAAATCAGACAGTGTTGAGACCAGAGAGGCTAAGACCGCATTGACTCAGTGCGGTATTCAGCCTCTCTGGTGTCAAGTCTGATTTTGGAAAAAAAAAAAAAAATCCAAAATCAGACAGAGTGTTGACACCAGAGAGGCTAAGACCGCATTGACTCAGTGCGGTATTCAGCCTCTCTGGTGTCAAGTCTGATTTTGGAAAAAAAAAAAAAAAATCCAAAATCAGACAGAGTGTTGAGACCAGAGAGGCTAAGACCGCATTGACTCAGTGCGGTATTCAGCCTCTCTGGTGTCAAGTCTGATTTTGGAAAAAAAAAAAAAAAAATCCAAAATCAGACAGAGTGTTGACACCAGAGAGGCTAAGACCGCATTGACTCAGTGCGGTATTCAGCCTCTCTGGTGTCAAGTCTGATTTTGGAAAAAAAAAAAAAAAAAATCCAAAATCAGACAGTGTTGAGACCAGAGAGGCTAAGACCGCATTGACTCAGTGCGGTATTCAGCCTCTCTGGTGTCAAGTCTGATTTTGGAAAAAAAAAAAAAAAATCCAAAATCAGACAGAGTGTTGAGACCAGAGAGGCTAAGACCGCATTGACTCAGTGCGGTCTTCAGCCTCTCTGGTGTCAAGTCTGATTTTTGAAAAAAAAAAAAAAAATCCAAAATCAGACAGAGTGTTGACACCGGAGAGGCTAAGACCGCATTGACTCAGTGCGGTATTCAGCCTCTTTGGTGTCAAGTCTGATTTTGGAAAAAAAAAAAAAAAATCCAAAATCAGACAGTGTTGAGACCAGAGAGGCTAAGACCGCATTGACTCAGTGCAGTATTCAGCCTCTGTGGTGTCAAGTCTGATTTTGGAAAAAAAAAAAAAAAATCCAAAATCAGACAGAGTGTTGAGACCAGAGAGGCTAAGACCGCATTGACTCAGTGCGGTATTCAGCCTCTCTGGTGTCAAGTCTGATTTTGGAAAAAATAAAAATAAAATCCAAAATCAGACAGAGTGTTGACACCAGAGAGGCTAAGACCGCATTGACTCAGTGCGGTCTTCAGCCTCTCTGGTGTCAAGTCTGATTTTTGAAAAAAAAAAAAAAAAAATCCAAAATCAGACAGAGTGTTGACACCAGAGAGGCTAAGACCGCATTGACTCAGTGCGGTATTCAGCCTCTCTGGTGTCAAGTCTGATTTTGGAAAAAAAAAAAAAAAATCCAAAATCAGACAGAGTGTTGAGACCAGAGAGGCTAAGACCGCATTGACTCAGTGCGGTATTCAGCCTCTCTGGTGTCAAGTCTGATTTTGGAAAAAAAAAAAAAAAAATCCAAAATCAGACAGAGTGTTGACACCAGAGAGGCTAAGACCGCATTGACTCAGTGCGGTATTCAGCCTCTCTGGTGTCAAGTCTGATTTTGGAAAAAAAAAAAAAAAAATCCAAAATCAGACAGTGTTGAGACCAGAGAGGCTAAGACCGCATTGACTCAGTGCGGTATTCAGCCTCTCTGGTGTCAAGTCTGATTTTGGAAAAAAAAAAAAAAAAATCCAAAATCAGACAGAGTGTTGACACCAGAGAGGCTAAGACCGCATTGACTCAGTGCGGTCTTCAGCCTCTCTGGTGTCAAGTCTGATTTTGGAAAAAAATAATAATAATCCAAAATCAGACAGAGTGTTGACACCAGAGAGGCTAAGACCGCATTGACTCAGTGCGGTATTCAGCCTCTCTGGTGTCAAGTCTGATAAAAAAAAAAAAAAAAAAATCCAAAATCAGACAGAGTGTTGAGACCAGAGAGGCTAAGACCGCATTGACTCAGTGCGGTATTCAGCCTCTCTGGTGTCAAGTCTGATTTTGGAAAAAAAAAAAAAAAATCCAAAATCAGACAGAGTGTTGAGACCAGAGAGGCTAAGACCGCATTGACTCAGTGCGGTCTTCAGCCTCTCTGGTGTCAAGTCTGATTTTTATAAAAAAAAAAAAAAAATCCAAAATCAGACAGAGTGTTGAGACCAGAGAGGCTAAGACCGCATTGACTCAGTGCGGTATTCAGCCTCTCTGGTGTCAAGTCTGATTTTGGAAAAAAATAATAATAATCCAAAATCAGACAGAGTGTTGACACCAGAGAGGCTAAGACCGCATTGACTCAGTTCGGTATTCAGCCTCTCTGGTGTCAAGTCTGATTTTGGAAAAAAAAAAAAAAAAATCCAAAATCAGACAGAGTGTTGAGACCAGAGAGGCTAAGACCGCATTGACTCAGTGCGGTATTCAGCCTCTCTGGTGTCAAGTCTGATTTTGGAAAAAATAAAAATAAAATCCAAAATCAGACAGAGTGTTGACACCAGAGAGGCTAAGACCGCATTGACTCAGTGCGGTCTTCAGCCTCTCTGGTGTCAAGTCTGATTTTTGAAAAAAAAAAAAAAAATCCAAAATCAGACAGAGTGTTGACACCAGAGAGGCTAAGACCGCATTGACTCAGTGCGGTATTCAGCCTCTCTGGTGTCAAGTCTGATTTTGGAAAAAAAAAAAAAAAATCCAAAATCAGACAGAGTGTTGAGACCAGAGAGGCTAAGACCGCATTGACTCAGTGCGGTATTCAGCCTCTCTGGTGTCAAGTCTGATTTTGGAAAAAATAAAAATAAAATCCAAAATCAGACAGAGTGTTGACACCAGAGAGGCTAAGACCGCATTGACTCAGTGCGGTCTTCAGCCTCTCTGGTGTCAAGTCTGATTTTTGAAAAAAAAAAAAAAAATCAAAAATCAGACAGTGTTGACACCAGAGAGGCTAAGACCGCATTGACTCAGTGCGGTATTCAGCCTCTCTGGTGTCAAGTCTGATTTTGGAAAAAAAAAAAAAAAATCCAAAATCAGACAGAGTGTTGAGACCAGAGAGGCTAAGACCGCATTGACTCAGTGCGGTATTCAGCCTCTCTGGTGTCAAGTCTGATTTTGGAAAAAAAAAAAAAAAAATCCAAAATCAGACAGAGTGTTGACACCAGAGAGGCTAAGACCGCATTGACTCAGTGCGGTATTCAGCCTCTCTGGTGTCAAGTCTGATTTTGGAAAAAAAAAAAAAAATCCAAAATCAGACAGAGTGTTGACACCAGAGAGGCTAAGACCGCATTGACTCAGTGCGGTATTCAGCCTCTCTGGTGTCAAGTCTGATTTTGGGAAAAAAAAAAAAAAATCCAAAATCAGACAGAGTGTTGAGACCAGAGAGGCTAAGACCGCATTGACTCAGTGCGGTATTCAGCCTCTCTGGTGTCAAGTCTGATTTTGGAAAAAAAAAAAAAAAAATCCAAAATCCAAAATCAGACAGAGTGTTGACACCAGAGAGGCTAAGACCGCATTGACTCAGTGCGGTATTCAGCCTCTCTGGTGTCAAGTCTGATTTTGGAAAAAAAAAAAAAAAAATCCAAAATCAGACAGTGTTGAGACCAGAGAGGCTAAGACCGCATTGACTCAGTGCGGTATTCAGCCTCTCTGGTGTCAAGTCTGATTTTAGAAAAAAAAAAAAAAATCCAAAATCAGACAGAGTGTTGACACCAGAGAGGCTAAGACCGCATTGACTCAGTGCGGTATTCAGCCTCTCTGGTGTCAAGTCTGATTTTGGAAAAAAAAAAAAAAAATCCAAAATCAGACAGAGTGTTGAGACCAGAGAGGCTAAGACCGCATTGACTCAGTGCGGTATTCAGCCTCTCTGGTGTCAAGTCTGATTTTGGAAAAAAAAAAAAAAAAAATCCAAAATCATACAGAGTGTTGACACCAGAGAGGCTAAGACCGCATTGACTCAGTGCGGTATTCAGCCTCTCTGGTGTCAAGTCTGATTTTGGAAAAAAAAAAAAAAAATCCAAAATCAGACAGAGTGTTGAGACCAGAGAGGCTAAGACCGCATTGACTCAGTGCGGTCTTCAGCCTCTCTGGTGTCAAGTCTGATTTTTGAAAAAAAAAAAAAAAATCCAAAATCAGACAGAGTGTTGACACCGGAGAGGCTAAGACCGCATTGACTCAGTGCGGTATTCAGCCTCTTTGGTGTCAAGTCTGATTTTGGAAAAAAAAAAAAAAAATCCAAAATCAGACAGTGTTGAGACCAGAGAGGCTAAGACCGCATTGACTCAGTGCAGTATTCAGCCTCTGTGGTGTCAAGTCTGATTTTGGAAAAAAAAAAAAAAAATCCAAAATCAGACAGAGTGTTGAGACCAGAGAGGCTAAGACCGCATTGACTCAGTGCGGTATTCAGCCTCTCTGGTGTCAAGTCTGATTTTGGAAAAAATAAAAATAAAATCCAAAATCAGACAGAGTGTTGACACCAGAGAGGCTAAGACCGCATTGACTCAGTGCGGTCTTCAGCCTCTCTGGTGTCAAGTCTGATTTTTGAAAAAAAAAAAAAAAAAATCCAAAATCAGACAGAGTGTTGACACCAGAGAGGCTAAGACCGCATTGACTCAGTGCGGTATTCAGCCTCTCTGGTGTCAAGTCTGATTTTGGAAAAAAAAAAAAAAAATCCAAAATCAGACAGAGTGTTGAGACCAGAGAGGCTAAGACCGCATTGACTCAGTGCGGTATTCAGCCTCTCTGGTGTCAAGTCTGATTTTGGAAAAAAAAAAAAAAAAATCCAAAATCAGACAGAGTGTTGACACCAGAGAGGCTAAGACCGCATTGACTCAGTGCGGTATTCAGCCTCTCTGGTGTCAAGTCTGATTTTGGAAAAAAAAAAAAAAAAATCCAAAATCAGACAGTGTTGAGACCAGAGAGGCTAAGACCGCATTGACTCAGTGCGGTATTCAGCCTCTCTGGTGTCAAGTCTGATTTTGGAAAAAAAAAAAAAAAAATCCAAAATCAGACAGAGTGTTGACACCAGAGAGGCTAAGACCGCATTGACTCAGTGCGGTATTCAGCCTCTCTGGTGTCAAGTCTGATTTTGGAAAAAAAAAAAAAAAATCCAAAATCAGACAGAGTGTTGAGACCAGAGAGGCTAAGACCGCATTGACTCAGTGCGGTATTCAGCCTCTCTGGTGTCAAGTCTGATTTTGGAAAAAAAAAAAAAAAAATCCAAAATCAGACAGAGTGTTGACACCAGAGAGGCTAAGACCGCATTGACTCAGTGCGGTATTCAGCCTCTCTGGTGTCAAGTCTGATTTTGGAAAAAAAAAAAAAAAAAATCCAAAATCAGACAGTGTTGAGACCAGAGAGGCTAAGACCGCATTGACTCAGTGCGGTATTCAGCCTCTCTGGTGTCAAGTCTGATTTTGGAAAAAAAAAAAAAAAATCCAAAATCAGACAGAGTGTTGAGACCAGAGAGGCTAAGACCGCATTGACTCAGTGCGGTCTTCAGCCTCTCTGGTGTCAAGTCTGATTTTTGAAAAAAAAAAAAAAAATCCAAAATCAGACAGAGTGTTGACACCGGAGAGGCTAAGACCGCATTGACTCAGTGCGGTATTCAGCCTCTTTGGTGTCAAGTCTGATTTTGGAAAAAAAAAAAAAAAATCCAAAATCAGACAGTGTTGAGACCAGAGAGGCTAAGACCGCATTGACTCAGTGCAGTATTCAGCCTCTGTGGTGTCAAGTCTGATTTTGGAAAAAAAAAAAAAAAATCCAAAATCAGACAGAGTGTTGAGACCAGAGAGGCTAAGACCGCATTGACTCAGTGCGGTATTCAGCCTCTCTGGTGTCAAGTCTGATTTTGGAAAAAATAAAAATAAAATCCAAAATCAGACAGAGTGTTGACACCAGAGAGGCTAAGACCGCATTGACTCAGTGCGGTCTTCAGCCTCTCTGGTGTCAAGTCTGATTTTTGAAAAAAAAAAAAAAAAAATCCAAAATCAGACAGAGTGTTGACACCAGAGAGGCTAAGACCGCATTGACTCAGTGCGGTATTCAGCCTCTCTGGTGTCAAGTCTGATTTTGGAAAAAAAAAAAAAAAATCCAAAATCAGACAGAGTGTTGAGACCAGAGAGGCTAAGACCGCATTGACTCAGTGCGGTATTCAGCCTCTCTGGTGTCAAGTCTGATTTTGGAAAAAAAAAAAAAAAAATCCAAAATCAGACAGAGTGTTGACACCAGAGAGGCTAAGACCGCATTGACTCAGTGCGGTATTCAGCCTCTCTGGTGTCAAGTCTGATTTTGGAAAAAAAAAAAAAAAAATCCAAAATCAGACAGTGTTGAGACCAGAGAGGCTAAGACCGCATTGACTCAGTGCGGTATTCAGCCTCTCTGGTGTCAAGTCTGATTTTGGAAAAAAAAAAAAAAATCCAAAATCAGACAGAGTGTTGACACCAGAGAGGCTAAGACCGCATTGACTCAGTGCGGTATTCAGCCTCTCTGGTGTCAAGTCTGATTTTGGAAAAAAAAAAAAAAAATCCAAAATCAGACAGAGTGTTGAGACCAGAGAGGCTAAGACCGCATTGACTCAGTGCGGTATTCAGCCTCTCTGGTGTCAAGTCTGATTTTGGAAAAAAAAAAAAAAAAATCCAAAATCAGACAGAGTGTTGACACCAGAGAGGCTAAGACCGCATTGACTCAGTGCGGTATTCAGCCTCTCTGGTGTCAAGTCTGATTTTGGAAAAAAAAAAAAAAAAAATCCAAAATCAGACAGTGTTGAGACCAGAGAGGCTAAGACCGCATTGACTCAGTGCGGTATTCAGCCTCTCTGGTGTCAAGTCTGATTTTGGAAAAAAAAAAAAAAAATCCAAAATCAGACAGAGTGTTGACACCAGAGAGGCTAAGACCGCATTGACTCAGTGCGGTATTCAGCCTCTCTGGTGTCAAGTCTGATTTTGGAAAAAAAAAAAAAAAATCCAAAATCAGACAGAGTGTTGAGACCAGAGAGGCTAAGACCGCATTGACTCAGTGCGGTATTCAGCCTCTCTGGTGTCAAGTCTGATTTTGGAAAAAAAAAAAAAAAAAATCCAAAATCATACAGAGTGTTGACACCAGAGAGGCTAAGACCGCATTGACTCAGTGCGGTATTCAGCCTCTCTGGTGTCAAGTCTGATTTTGGAAAAAAAAAAAAAAAATCCAAAATCAGACAGAGTGTTGAGACCAGAGAGGCTAAGACCGCATTGACTCAGTGCGGTCTTCAGCCTCTCTGGTGTCAAGTCTGATTTTTGAAAAAAAAAAAAAAAATCCAAAATCAGACAGAGTGTTGACACCGGAGAGGCTAAGACCGCATTGACTCAGTGCGGTATTCAGCCTCTTTGGTGTCAAGTCTGATTTTGGAAAAAAAAAAAAAAAATCCAAAATCAGACAGTGTTGAGACCAGAGAGGCTAAGACCGCATTGACTCAGTGCAGTATTCAGCCTCTGTGGTGTCAAATCTGATTTTGGAAAAAAAAAAAAAAAAATCCAAAATCAGACAGAGTGTTGACACCAGAGAGGCTAAGACCGCATTGACTCAGTGCGGTATTCAGCCTCTCTGGTGTCAAGTCTAATTTTGGAAAAAAAAAAAAAAAAATCCAAAATCAGACAGAGTGTTGAGACCAGAGAGGCTAAGACCGCATTGACTCAGTGCGGTATTCAGCCTCTCTGGTGTCAAGTCTGATTTTGGAAGAAAAAAAAAAAAAAATCCAAAATCAGACAGAGTGTTGAGACCAGAGAGGCTAAGACCGCATTGACTCAGTGCGGTATTCAGCCTCTCTGGTGTCAAGTCTGATTTTGAAAAAAAAAAAAAAAAAATCCAAAATCAGACAGAGTGTTGAGACCAGAGAGGCTAAGACCGCATTGACTCAGTGCGGTATTCAGCCTCTCTGGTGTAAAGTCTGATTTTGGAAAAAAAAAAATAATAATCCAAAATCAGACAGAGTGTTGACACCAGAGAGGCTAAGACCGCATTGACTCAGTTCGGTATTCAGCCTCTCTGGTGTCAAGTCTGATTTTGGAAAAAAAAAAAAAAAAATCCAAAATCAGACAGAGTGTTGAGACCAGAGAGGCTAAGACCGCATTGACTCAGTGCGGTATTCAGCCTCTCTGGTGTCAAGTCTGATTTTGGAAAAAATAAAAATAAAATCCAAAATCAGACAGAGTGTTGACACCAGAGAGGCTAAGACCGCATTGACTCAGTGCGGTCTTCAGCCTCTCTGGTGTCAAGTCTGATTTTTGAAAAAAAAAAAAAAAAATCCAAAATCAGACAGAGTGTTGACACCAGAGAGGCTAAGACCGCATTGACTCAGTGCGGTATTCAGCCTCTTTGGTGTCAAGTCTGATTTTGGAAAAAAAAAAAAAAAATCCAAAATCAGACAGAGTGTTGACACCAGAGAGGCTAAGACCGCATTGACTCAGTGCAGTATTCAGCCTCTGTGGTGTCAAGTCTGATTTTGGAAAAAAAAAAAAAAAAATCCAAAATCAGACAGAGTGTTGACACCAGAGAGGCTAAGACCGCATTGACTCAGTGCGGTCTTCAGCCTCTCTGGTGTCAAGTCTGATTTTGGAAAAAAATAATAATAATCCAAAATCAGACAGAGTGTTGACACCAGAGAGGCTAAGACCGCATTGACTCAGTGCGGTATTCAGCCTCTCTGGTGTCAAGTCTATTTAAAAAAAAAAAAAAAAATCCAAAATCAGACAGAGTGTTGAGACCAGAGAGGCTAAGACCGCATTGACTCAGTGCGGTATTCAGCCTCTCTGGTGTCAAGTCTGATTTTGGAAAAAAATAATAATAATCCAAAATCAGACAGAGTGTTGACACCAGAGAGGCTAAGACCGCATTGACTCAGTTCGGTATTCAGCCTCTCTGGTGTCAAGTCTGATTTTGGAAAAAAAAAAAAAAAAATCCAAAATCAGACAGTGTTGAGACCAGAGAGGCTAAGACCGCATTGACTCAGTGCGGTATTCAGCCTCTCTGGTGTCAAGTCTGATTTTGGAAAAAAAAAAAAAAATCCAAAATCAGACAGAGTGTTGACACCAGAGAGGCTAAGACCGCATTGACTCAGTGCGGTATTCAGCCTCTCTGGTGTCAAGTCTGATTTTGGAAAAAAAAAAAAAAAATCCAAAATCAGACAGAGTGTTGAGACCAGAGAGGCTAAGACCGCATTGACTCAGTGCGGTATTCAGCCTCTCTGGTGTCAAGTCTGATTTTGGAAAAAAAAAAAAAAAAAATCCAAAATCATACAGAGTGTTGACACCAGAGAGGCTAAGACCGCATTGACTCAGTGCGGTATTCAGCCTCTCTGGTGTCAAGTCTGATTTTGGAAAAAAAAAAAAAAAATCCAAAATCAGACAGAGTGTTGAGACCAGAGAGGCTAAGACCGCATTGACTCAGTGCGGTCTTCAGCCTCTCTGGTGTCAAGTCTGATTTTTGAAAAAAAAAAAAAAAATCCAAAATCAGACAGAGTGTTGACACCGGAGAGGCTAAGACCGCATTGACTCAGTGCGGTATTCAGCCTCTTTGGTGTCAAGTCTGATTTTGGAAAAAAAAAAAAAAATCCAAAATCAGACAGTGTTGAGACCAGAGAGGCTAAGACCGCATTGACTCAGTGCAGTATTCAGCCTCTGTGGTGTCAAGTCTGATTTTGGAAAAAAAAAAAAAAAAATCCAAAATCAGACAGAGTGTTGACACCAGAGAGGCTAAGACCGCATTGACTCAGTGCGGTATTCAGCCTCTCTGGTGTCAAGTCTAATTTTGGAAAAAAAAAAAAAAAAATCCAAAATCAGACAGAGTGTTGAGACCAGAGAGGCTAAGACCGCATTGACTCAGTGCGGTATTCAGCCTCTCTGGTGTCAAGTCTGATTTTTGAAGAAAAAAAAAAAAAAATCCAAAATCAGACAGAGTGTTGAGACCAGAGAGGCTAAGACCGCATTGACTCAGTGCGGTATTCAGCCTCTCTGGTGTCAAGTCTGATTTTGAAAAAAAATAAAAATAAATCCAAAATCAGACAGAGTGTTGAGACCAGAGAGGCTAAGACCGCATTGACTCAGTGCGGTATTCAGCCTCTCTGGTGTCAAGTCTGATTTTGGAAAAAAAAAATAATAATCCAAAATCAGACAGAGTGTTGACACCAGAGAGGCTAAGACCGCATTGACTCAGTTCGGTATTCAGCCTCTCTGGTGTCAAGTCTGATTTTGGAAAAAAAAAAAAAAAAATCCAAAATCAGACAGAGTGTTGAGACCAGAGAGGCTAAGACCGCATTGACTCAGTGCGGTATTCAGCCTCTCTGGTGTCAAGTCTGATTTTGGAAAAAATAAAAATAAAATCCAAAATCAGACAGAGTGTTGACACCAGAGAGGCTAAGACCGCATTGACTCAGTGCGGTCTTCAGCCTCTCTGGTGTCAAGTCTGATTTTTGAAAAAAAAAAAAAAAATCCAAAATCAGACAGAGTGTTGACACCAGAGAGGCTAAGACCGCATTGACTCAGTGCGGTATTCAGCCTCTTTGGTGTCAAGTCTGATTTTGGAAAAAAAAAAAAAAAAATCCAAAATCAGACAGAGTGTTGACACCAGAGAGGCTAAGACCGCATTGACTCAGTGCAGTATTCAGCCTCTGTGGTGTCAAGTCTGATTTTGGAAAAAAAAAAAAAAAAAATCCAAAATCAGACAGAGTGTTGACACCAGAGAGGCTAAGACCACATTGACTCAGTGCGGTATTCAGCCTCTCTGGTGTCAAGTCTGATTTTGGAAAAAAAAAAAAAAAAATCCAAAAATCAGACAGTGTTGAGACCAGAGAGGCTAAGACCGCATTGACTCAGTGCGGTATTCAGCCTCTCTGGTGTCAAGTCTGATTTTGGAAAAAAAAAAAAAAATCCAAAATCAGACAGAGTGTTGACACCAGAGAGGCTAAGACCGCATTGACTCAGTGCGGTATTCAGCCTCTCTGGTGTCAAGTCTGATTTTGGAAAAAAAAAAAAAAAAATCCAAAATCAGACAGAGTGTTGAGACCAGAGAGGCTAAGACCGCATTGACTCAGTGCGGTATTCAGCCTCTCTGGTGTCAAGTCTGATTTTGGAAAAAAAAAAAAAAAAATCCAAAATCAGACAGAGTGTTGACACCAGAGAGGCTAAGACCGCATTGACTCAGTGCGGTATTCAGCCTCTCTGGTGTCAAGTCTGATTTTGGAAAAAAAAAAAAAAATCCAAAATCAGACAGAGTGTTGAGACCAGAGAGGCTAAGACCGCATTGACTCAGTGCGGTATTCAGCCTCTCTGGTGTCAAGTCTGATTTTGGAAAAAAAAAAAAAAAAAATCCAAAATCATACAGAGTGTTGACACCAGAGAGGCTAAGACCGCATTGACTCAGTGCGGTATTCAGCCTCTCTGGTGTCAAGTCTGATTTTGGAAAAAAAAAAAAAAAATCCAAAATCAGACAGAGTGTTGAGACCAGAGAGGCTAAGACCGCATTGACTCAGTGCGGTCTTCAGCCTCTCTGGTGTCAAGTCTGATTTTTGAAAAAAAAAAAAAAAATCCAAAATCAGACAGAGTGTTGAGACCAGAGAGGCTAAGACCGCATTGACTCAGTGCGGTATTCAGCCTCTCTGGTGTCAAGTCTGATTTTGGAAAAAAAAAAAAAAATCCAAAATCAGACAGAGTGTTGACACCAGAGAGGCTAAGACCGCATTGACTCAGTGCGGTATTCAGCCTCTCTGGTGTCAAGTCTGATTTTGGAAAAAAAAAAAAAAATCCAAAATCAGACAGAGTGTTGAGACCAGAGAGGCTAAGACCGCATTGACTCAGTGCGGTATTCAGCCTCTCTGGTGTCAAGTCTGATTTTGGAAAAAAAAAAAAAAAAAAATCCAAAATCATACAGAGTGTTGACACCAGAGAGGCTAAGACCGCATTGACTCAGTGCGGTATTCAGCCTCTCTGGTGTCAAGTCTGATTTTGGAAAAAAAAAAAAAAAAATCCAAAATCAGACAGAGTGTTGAGACCAGAGAGGCTAAGACCGCATTGACTCAGTGCGGTCTTCAGCCTCTCTGGTGTCAAGTCTGATTTTTGAAAAAAAAAAAAAAAATCCAAAATCAGACAGAGTGTTGACACCGGAGAGGCTAAGACCGCATTGACTCAGTGCGGTATTCAGCCTCTTTGGTGTCAAGTCTGATTTTGGAAAAAAAAAAAAAAAATCCAAAATCAGACAGTGTTGAGACCAGAGAGGCTAAGACCGCATTGACTCAGTGCAGTATTCAGCCTCTGTGGTGTCAAGTCTGATTTTGGAAAAAAAAAAAAAAAAATCCAAAATCAGACAGAGTGTTGACACCAGAGAGGCTAAGACCGCATTGACTCAGTGCGGTATTCAGCCTCTCTGGTGTCAAGTCTAATTTTGGAAAAAAAAAAAAAAAAATCCAAAATCAGACAGAGTGTTGAGACCAGAGAGGCTAAGACCGCATTGACTCAGTGCGGTATTCAGCCTCTCTGGTGTCAAGTCTGATTTTGGAAGAAAAAAAAAAAAAAATCCAAAATCAGACAGAGTGTTGAGACCAGAGAGGCTAAGACCGCATTGACTCAGTGCGGTATTCAGCCTCTCTGGTGTCAAGTCTGATTTTGAAAAAAAAAAAAAAAAAATCCAAAATCAGACAGAGTGTTGAGACCAGAGAGGCTAAGACCGCATTGACTCAGTGCGGTATTCAGCCTCTCTGGTGTAAAGTCTGATTTTGGAAAAAAAAAATAATAATCCAAAATCAGACAGAGTGTTGACACCAGAGAGGCTAAGACCGCATTGACTCAGTTCGGTATTCAGCCTCTCTGGTGTCAAGTCTGATTTTGGAAAAAAAAAAAAAAAAATCCAAAATCAGACAGAGTGTTGAGACCAGAGAGGCTAAGACCGCATTGACTCAGTGCGGTATTCAGCCTCTCTGGTGTCAAGTCTGATTTTGGAAAAAATAAAAATAAAATCCAAAATCAGACAGAGTGTTGACACCAGAGAGGCTAAGACCGCATTGACTCAGTGCGGTCTTCAGCCTCTCTGGTGTCAAGTCTGATTTTTGAAAAAAAAAAAAAAATCCAAAATCAGACAGAGTGTTGACACCAGAGAGGCTAAGACCGCATTGACTCAGTGCGGTATTCAGCCTCTTTGGTGTCAAGTCTGATTTTGGAAAAAAAAAAAAAAAATCCAAAATCAGACAGAGTGTTGACACCAGAGAGGCTAAGACCGCATTGACTCAGTGCAGTATTCAGCCTCTGTGGTGTCAAGTCTGATTTTGGAAAAAAAAAAAAAAAAAATCCAAAATCAGACAGAGTGTTGACACCAGAGAGGCTAAGACCGCATTGACTCAGTGCGGTCTTCAGCCTCTCTGGTGTCAAGTCTGATTTTGGAAAAAAATAATAATAATCCAAAATCAGACAGAGTGTTGACACCAGAGAGGCTAAGACCGCATTGACTCAGTGCGGTATTCAGCCTCTCTGGTGTCAAGTCTGATTTTGGAAAAAAAAAAAAAAAAATCCAAAATCAGACAGTGTTGAGACCAGAGAGGCTAAGACCGCATTGACTCAGTGCGGTATTCAGCCTCTCTGGTGTCAAGTCTGATTTTGGAAAAAAAAAAAAAAATCCAAAATCAGACAGAGTGTTGACACCAGAGAGGCTAAGACCGCATTGACTCAGTGCGGTATTCAGCCTCTCTGGTGTCAAGTCTGATTTTGGAAAAAAAAAAAAAAATCCAAAATCAGACAGAGTGTTGAGACCAGAGAGGCTAAGACCGCATTGACTCAGTGCGGTATTCAGCCTCTCTGGTGTCAAGTCTGATTTTGGAAAAAAAAAAAAAAAAAAATCCAAAATCATACAGAGTGTTGACACCAGAGAGGCTAAGACCGCATTGACTCAGTGCGGTATTCAGCCTCTCTGGTGTCAAGTCTGATTTTGGAAAAAAAAAAAAAAAATCCAAAATCAGACAGAGTGTTGAGACCAGAGAGGCTAAGACCGCATTGACTCAGTGCGGTCTTCAGCCTCTCTGGTGTCAAGTCTGATTTTTGAAAAAAAAAAAAAAAATCCAAAATCAGACAGAGTGTTGACACCGGAGAGGCTAAGACCGCATTGACTCAGTGCGGTATTCAGCCTCTTTGGTGTCAAGTCTGATTTTGGAAAAAAAAAAAAAAAATCCAAAATCAGACAGTGTTGAGACCAGAGAGGCTAAGACCGCATTGACTCAGTGCAGTATTCAGCCTCTGTGGTGTCAAGTCTGATTTTGGAAAAAAAAAAAAAAAAATCCAAAATCAGACAGAGTGTTGACACCAGAGAGGCTAAGACCGCATTGACTCAGTGCGGTATTCAGCCTCTCTGGTGTCAAGTCTAATTTTGGAAAAAAAAAAAAAAAAATCCAAAATCAGACAGAGTGTTGAGACCAGAGAGGCTAAGACCGCATTGACTCAGTGCGGTATTCAGCCTCTCTGGTGTCAAGTCTGATTTTGGAAGAAAAAAAAAAAAAAATCCAAAATCAGACAGAGTGTTGAGACCAGAGAGGCTAAGACCGCATTGACTCAGTGCGGTATTCAGCCTCTCTGGTGTCAAGTCTGATTTTGAAAAAAAAAAAAAAAAAATCCAAAATCAGACAGAGTGTTGAGACCAGAGAGGCTAAGACCGCATTGACTCAGTGCGGTATTCAGCCTCTCTGGTGTAAAGTCTGATTTTGGAAAAAAAAAATAATAATCCAAAATCAGACAGAGTGTTGACACCAGAGAGGCTAAGACCGCATTGACTCAGTTCGGTATTCAGCCTCTCTGGTGTCAAGTCTGATTTTGGAAAAAAAAAAAAAAAAATCCAAAATCAGACAGAGTGTTGAGACCAGAGAGGCTAAGACCGCATTGACTCAGTGCGGTATTCAGCCTCTCTGGTGTCAAGTCTGATTTTGGAAAAAATAAAAATAAAATCCAAAATCAGACAGAGTGTTGACACCAGAGAGGCTAAGACCGCATTGACTCAGTGCGGTCTTCAGCCTCTCTGGTGTCAAGTCTGATTTTTGAAAAAAAAAAAAAAAATCCAAAATCAGACAGAGTGTTGACACCAGAGAGGCTAAGACCGCATTGACTCAGTGCGGTATTCAGCCTCTTTGGTGTCAAGTCTGATTTTGGAAAAAAAAAAAAAAAATCCAAAATCAGACAGAGTGTTGACACCAGAGAGGCTAAGACCGCATTGACTCAGTGCAGTATTCAGCCTCTGTGGTGTCAAGTCTGATTTTGGAAAAAAAAAAAAAAAAATCCAAAATCAGACAGAGTGTTGACACCAGAGAGGCTAAGACCGCATTGACTCAGTGCGGTCTTCAGCCTCTCTGGTGTCAAGTCTGATTTTGGAAAAAAATAATAATAATCCAAAATCAGACAGAGTGTTGACACCAGAGAGGCTAAGACCGCATTGACTCAGTGCGGTATTCAGCCTCTCTGGTGTCAAGTCTATTTAAAAAAAAAAAAAAAAAATCCAAAATCAGACAGAGTGTTGAGACCAGAGAGGCTAAGACCGCATTGACTCAGTGCGGTATTCAGCCTCTCTGGTGTCATGTCAGATTTTGGAAAAAAAAAATAATAATCCAAAATCAGACAGAGTGTTGACACCAGAGAGGCTAAGACCGCATTGACTCAGTTCGGTATTCAGCCTCTCTGGTGTCAAGTCTGATTTTGGAAAAAAAAAAAAAAAAATCCAAAATCAGACAGTGTTGAGACCAGAGAGGCTAAGACCGCATTGACTCAGTGCGGTATTCAGCCTCTCTGGTGTCAAGTCTGATTTTGGAAAAAAAAAAAAAAATCCAAAATCAGACAGAGTGTTGACACCAGAGAGGCTAAGACCGCATTGACTCAGTGCGGTATTCAGCCTCTCTGGTGTCAAGTCTGATTTTGGAAAAAAAAAAAAAAAATCCAAAATCAGACAGAGTGTTGAGACCAGAGAGGCTAAGACTGCATTGACTCAGTGCTGTATTCAGCCTCTCTGGTGTCAAGTCTGATTTTGGAAAAAAAAAAAAAAAAAATCCAAAATCATACAGAGTGTTGACACCAGAGAGGCTAAGACCGCATTGACTCAGTGCGGTATTCAGCCTCTCTGGTGTCAAGTCTGATTTTGGAAAAAAAAAAAAAAAATCCAAAATCAGACAGAGTGTTGAGACCAGAGAGGCTAAGACCGCATTGACTCAGTGCGGTCTTCAGCCTCTCTGGTGTCAAGTCTGATTTTTGAAAAAAAAAAAAAAAATCCAAAATCAGACAGAGTGTTGACACCGGAGAGGCTAAGACCGCATTGACTCAGTGCGGTATTCAGCCTCTTTGGTGTCAAGTCTGATTTTGGAAAAAAAAAAAAAAATCCTAAATCAGACAGTGTTGAGACCAGAGAGGCTAAGACCGCATTGACTCAGTGCAGTATTCAGCCTCTGTGGTGTCAAGTCTGATTTTGGAAAAAAAAAAAAAAAAATCCAAAATCAGACAGAGTGTTGAGACCAGAGAGGCTAAGACCGCATTGACTCAGTGCGGTATTCAGCCTCTCTGGTGTCAAGTCTGATTTTGGAAAAAATAAAAATAAAATCCAAAATCAGACAGAGTGTTGACACCAGAGAGGCTAAGACCGCATTGACTCAGTGCGGTCTTCAGCCTCTCTGGTGTCAAGTCTGATTTTTGAAAAAAAAAAAAAAAATCCAAAATCAGACAGAGTGTTGACACCAGAGAGGCTAAGACCGCATTGACTCAGTGCGGTATTCAGCCTCTTTGGTGTCAAGTCTGATTTTGGAAAAAAAAAAAAAAAAATCCAAAATCAGACAGAGTGTTGACACCAGAGAGGCTAAGACCGCATTGACTCAGTGCAGTATTCAGCCTCTGTGGTGTCAAGTCTGATTTTGGAAAAAAAAAAAAAAAAATCCAAAATCAGACAGAGTGTTGACACCAGAGAGGCTAAGACCGCATTGACTCAGTGCGGTCTTCAGCCTCTCTGGTGTCAAGTCTGATTTTGGAAAAAAAAAATAATAATCCAAAATCAGACAGAGTGTTGACACCAGAGAGGCTAAGACCGCATTGACTCAGTGCGGTATTCAGCCTCTCTGGTGTCAAGTCTGATTTAAAAAAAAAAAAAAAAATCCAAAATCAGACAGAGTGTTGAGACCAGAGAGGCTAAGACCGCATTGACTCAGTGCGGTATTCAGCCTCTCTGGTGTCAAGTCTGATTTTGGAAAAAAATAATAATAATCCAAAATCAGACAGAGTGTTGACACCAGAGAGGCTAAGACCGCATTGACTCAGTTCAGTATTCAGCCTCTCTGGTGTCAAGTCTGATTTTGGGAAAAAAAAAAAAAAAATCCAAAATCAGACAGAGTGTTGAGACCAGAGAGGCTAAGACCGCATTGACTCAGTGCGGTATTCAGCCTCTCTGGTGTCAAGTCTGATTTTGGAAAAAAAAAAAAAAAAATCCAAAATCAGACAGAGTGTTGACACCAGAGAGGCTAAGACTGCATTGACTCAGTGCGGTATTCAGCCTCTCTGGTGTCAAGTCTGATTTTGGAAAAAAAAAAAAAAAATCCAAAATCAGACAGAGTGTTGAGACCAGAGAGGCTAAGACTGCATTGACTCAGTGCGGTCTTCAGCCTCTCTGGTGTCAAGTCTGATTTTTGAAAAAAAAAAAAAAAATCCAAAATCAGACAGAGTGTTGACACCAGAGAGGCTAAGACCGCATTGACTCAGTGCGGTATTCAGCCTCTCTGGTGTCAAGTCTGATTTCGGAAAAAAAAAAAAAAATCCAAAATCAGACAGAGTGTTGACACCAGAGAGGCTAAGACCGCATTGACTCAGTGCGGTATTCAGCCTCTCTGGTGTCAAGTCTGATTTTGGAAAAAAAAAAAAAAAAAATCCAAAATCAGACAGAGTGTTGAGACCAGAGAGGCTAAGACCGCATTGACTCAGTGCGGTATTCAGCCTCTCTGGTGTCAAGTCTGATTTTGGAAAAAAAAAAAAAAAAAATCCAAAATCAGACAGAGTGTTGACACCAGAGAGGCTAAGACCGCATTGACTCAGTGCGGTATTCAGCCTCTCTGGTGTCAAGTCTGATTTTGGAAAAAAAAAAAAAAAAATCCAAAATCAGACAGTGTTGAGACCAGAGAGGCTAAGACCGCATTGACTCAGTGCGGTATTCAGCCTCTCTGGTGTCAAGTCTGATTTTGGAAAAAAAAAAAAAAATCCAAAATCAGACAGAGTGTTGACACCAGAGAGGCTAAGACCGCATTGACTCAGTGCGGTATTCAGCCTCTCTGGTGTCAAGTCTGATTTTGGAAAAAAAAAAAAAAATCCAAAATCAGACAGAGTGTTGAGACCAGAGAGGCTAAGACCGCATTGACTCAGTGCGGTATTCAGCCTCTCTGGTGTCAAGTCTGATTTTGGAAAAAAAAAAAAAAAAAATCCAAAATCATACAGAGTGTTGACACCAGAGAGGCTAAGACCGCATTGACTCAGTGCGGTATTCAGCCTCTCTGGTGTCAAGTCTGATTTTGGAAAAAAAAAAAAAAAATCCAAAATCAGACAGAGTGTTGAGACCAGAGAGGCTAAGACCGCATTGACTCAGTGCGGTCTTCAGCCTCTCTGGTGTCAAGTCTGATTTTTGAAAAAAAAAAAAAAAATCCAAAATCAGACAGAGTGTTGACACCGGAGAGGCTAAGACCGCATTGACTCAGTGCGGTATTCAGCCTCTTTGGTGTCAAGTCTGATTTTGGAAAAAAAAAAAAAAAATCCAAAATCAGACAGTGTTGAGACCAGAGAGGCTAAGACCGCATTGACTCAGTGCAGTATTCAGCCTCTGTGGTGTCAAGTCTGATTTTGGAAAAAAAAAAAAAAAAACCTAAAATCAGACAGAGTGTTGACACCAGAGAGGCTAAGACCGCATTGACTCAGTGCGGTATTCAGCCTCTCTGGTGTCAAGTCTAATTTTGGAAAAAAAAAAAAAAAAATCCAAAATCAGACAGAGTGTTGAGACCAGAGAGGCTAAGACCGCATTGACTCAGTGCGGTATTCAGCCTCTCTGGTGTCAAGTCTGATTTTGGAAGAAAAAAAAAAAAAAATCCAAAATCAGACAGAGTGTTGAGACCAGAGAGGCTAAGACCGCATTGACTCAGTGCGGTATTCAGCCTCTCTGGTGTCAAGTCTGATTTTGAAAAAAAAAAAAAAAAAATCCAAAATCAGACAGAGTGTTGAGACCAGAGAGGCTAAGACCGCATTGACTCAGTGCAGTATTCAGCCTCTCTGGTGTCAAGTCTGATTTTGGAAAAAAATAATAATAATCCAAAATCAGACAGAGTGTTGACACCAGAGAGGCTAAGACCGCATTGACTCAGTTCGGTATTCAGCCTCTCTGGTGTCAAGTCTGATTTTGGAAAAAAAAAAAAAAAAATCCAAAATCAGACAGAGTGTTGAGACCAGAGAGGCTAAGACCGCATTGACTCAGTGCGGTATTCAGCCTCTCTGGTGTCAAGTCTGATTTTGGAAAAAATAAAAATAAAATCCAAAATCAGACAGAGTGTTGACACCAGAGAGGCTAAGACCGCATTGACTCAGTGCGGTCTTCAGCCTCTCTGGTGTCAAGTCTGATTTTTGAAAAAAAAAAAAAAAATCCAAAATCAGACAGAGCGTTGACACCAGAGAGGCTAAGACCGCATTGACTCAGTGCGGTATTCAGCCTCTTTGGTGTCAAGTCTGATTTTGGAAAAAAAAAAAAAAAAAATCCAAAATCAGACAGAGCGTTGACACCAGAGAGGCTAAGACCGCATTGACTCAGTGCAGTATTCAGCCTCTGTGGTGTCAAGTCTGATTTTGGAAAAAAAAAAAAAAAAATCCAAAATCAGACAGAGTGTTGACACCAGAGAGGCTAAGACCGCATTGACTCAGTGCGGTCTTCAGCCTCTCTGGTGTCAAGTCTGATTTTGGAAAAAAATAATAATAATCCAAAATCAGACAGAGTGTTGACACCAGAGAGGCTAAGACCGCATTGACTCAGTGCGGTATTCAGCCTCTCTGGTGTCAAGTCTGATTTAAAAAAAAAAAAAAAAATCCAAAATCAGACAGAGTGTTGAGACCAGAGAGGCTAAGACCGCATTGACTCAGTGCGGTATTCAGCCTCTCTGGTGTCAAGTCTGATTTTGGAAAAAAAAAATAATAATCCAAAATCAGACAGAGTGTTGACACCAGAGAGGCTAAGACCGCATTGACTCAGTTCGGTATTCAGCCTCTCTGGTGTCAAGTCTGATTTTGGAAAAAAAAAAAAAAAATCCAAAATCAGACAGTGTTGAGACCAGAGAGGCTAAGACCGCATTGACTCAGTGCGGTATTCAGCCTCTCTGGTGTCAAGTCTGATTTTGGAAAAAAAAAAAAAAATCCAAAATCAGACAGAGTGTTGACACCAGAGAGGCTAAGACCGCATTGACTCAGTGCGGTATTCAGCCTCTCTGGTGTCAAGTCTGATTTTGGAAAAAAAAAAAAAAAATCCAAAATCAGACAGAGTGTTGAGACCAGAGAGGCTAAGACCGCATTGACTCAGTGCGGTATTCAGCCTCTCTGGTGTCAAGTCTGATTTTGGAAAAAAAAAAAAAAAAAATCCAAAATCATACAGAGTGTCACCAGAGAGGCTAAGACCGCATTGACTCAGTGCGGTATTCAGCCTCTCTGGTGTCAAGTCTGATTTTGGAAAAAAAATAAAAAAATCCAAAATCAGACAGAGTGTTGAGACCAGAGAGGCTAAGACCGCATTGACTCAGTGCGGTCTTCAGCCTCTCTGGTGTCAAGTCTGATTTTTGAAAAAAAAAAAAAAAATCCAAAATCAGACAGAGTGTTGACACCGGAGAGGCTAAGACCGCATTGACTCAGTGCGGTATTCAGCCTCTTTGGTGTCAAGTCTGATTTTGGAAAAAAAAAAAAAAAATCCAAAATCAGACAGTGTTGAGACCAGAGAGGCTAAGACCGCATTGACTCAGTGCAGTATTCAGCCTCTGTGGTGTCAAGTCTGATTTTGGAAAAAAAAAAAAAAAAATCCAAAATCAGACAGAGTGTTGACACCAGAGAGGCTAAGACCGCATTGACTCAGTGCGGTATTCAGCCTCTCTGGTGTCAAGTCTAATTTTGGAAAAAAAAAAAAAAAAATCCAAAATCAGACAGAGTGTTGAGACCAGAGAGGCTAAGACCGCATTGACTCAGTGCGGTATTCAGCCTCTCTGGTGTCAAGTCTGATTTTGGAAGAAAAAAAAAAAAAAATCCAAAATCAGACAGAGTGTTGAGACCAGAGAGGCTAAGACCGCATTGACTCAGTGCGGTATTCAGCCTCTCTGGTGTCAAGTCTGATTTTGAAAAAAAAAAAAAAAAAATCCAAAATCAGACAGAGTGTTGAGACCAGAGAGGCTAAGACCGCATTGACTCAGTGCGGTATTCAGCCTCTCTGGTGTCAAGTCTGATTTTGGAAAAAAAAAATAATAATCCAAAATCAGACAGAGTGTTGACACCAGAGAGGCTAAGACCGCATTGACTCAGTTCGGTATTCAGCCTCTCTGGTGTCAAGTCTGATTTTGGAAAAAAAAAAAAAAAAATCCAAAATCAGACAGAGTGTTGAGACCAGAGAGGCTAAGACCGCATTGACTCAGTGCGGTATTCAGCCTCTCTGGTGTCAAGTCTGATTTTGGAAAAAATAAAAATAAAATCCAAAATCAGACAGAGTGTTGACACCAGAGAGGCTAAGACCGCATTGACTCAGTGCGGTCTTCAGCCTCTCTGGTGTCAAGTCTGATTTTTGAAAAAAAAAAAAAAAATCCAAAATCAGACAGAGTGTTGACACCAGAGAGGCTAAGACCGCATTGACTCAGTGCGGTATTCAGCCTCTTTGGTGTCAAGTCTGATTTTGGAAGAAAAAGAAAAAAAATCCAAAATCAGACAGAGTGTTGAGACCAGAGAGGCTAAGACCGCATTGACTCAGTGCGGTATTCAGCCTCTCTGGTGTCAAGTCTGATTTTGAAAAAAAAAAAAAAAAAATCCAAAATCAGACAGAGTGTTGAGACCAGAGAGGCTAAGACCGCATTGACTCAGTGCGGTATTCAGCCTCTCTGGTGTCAAGTCTGATTTTGGAAAAAAAAAATAATAATCCAAAATCAGACAGAGTGTTGACACCAGAGAGGCTAAGACCGCATTGACTCAGTTCGGTATTCAGCCTCTCTGGTGTCAAGTCTGATTTTGGAAAAAAAAAAAAAAAAATCCAAAATCAGACAGAGTGTTGAGACCAGAGAGGCTAAGACCGCATTGACTCAGTGCGGTATTCAGCCTCTCTGGTGTCAAGTCTGATTTTGGAAAAAATAAAAAATAAAATCCAAAATCAGACAGAGTGTTGACACCAGAGAGGCTAAGACCGCATTGACTCAGTGCGGTCTTCAGCCTCTCTGGTGTCAAGTCTGATTTTTGAAAAAAAAAAAAAAAATCAAAAATCAGACAGAGTGTTGACACCAGAGAGGCTAAGACCGCATTGACTCAGTGCGGTATTCAGCCTCTTTGGTGTCAAGTCTGATTTTGGAAAAAAAAAAAAAAAAAATCCAAAATCAGACAGAGTGTTGACACCAGAGAGGCAAAGACCGCATTGACTCAGTGCAGTATTCAGCCTCTGTGGTGTCAAGTCTGATTTTGGAAAAAAAAAAAAAAAAATCCAAAATCAGACAGAGTGTTGACACCAGAGAGGCTAAGACCGCATTGACTCAGTGCGGTCTTCAGCCTCTCTGGTGTCAAGTCTGATTTTGGAAAAAAATAATAATAATCCAAAATCAGACAGAGTGTTGACACCAGAGAGGCTAAGACCGCATTGACTCAGTGCGGTATTCAGCCTCTCTGGTGTCAAGTCTGATTAAAAAAAAAAAAAAAAAATCCAAAATCAGACAGAGTGTTGAGACCAGAGAGGCTAAGACCGCATTGACTCAGTGCGGTATTCAGCCTCTCTGGTGTCAAGTCTGATTTTGGAAAAAAAAAAAAAAAAATCCAAAAACAGACAGAGTGTTGACACCAGAGAGGCTAAGACTGCATTGACTCAGTGCGGTATTCAGCCTCTCTGGTGTCAAGTCTGATTTTGGAAAAAAAAAAAAAAAATCCAAAATCAGACAGAGTGTAGAGACCAGAGAGGCTAAGACCGCATTGACTCAGTGCGGTATTCAGCCTCTCTGGTGTCAAGTCTGATTTTGGAAAAAAAAAAAAAAAATCCAAAATCAGACAGAGTGTTGACACCAGAGAGGCTAAGACCGCATTGACTCAGTGCGGTATTCAGCCTCTCTGGTGTCAAGTCTGATTTTGGAAAAAAAAAAAAAAAATCCAAAATCAGACAGAGTGTTGAGACCAGAGAGGCTAAGACCGCATTGACTCAGTGCGGTATTCAGCCTCTCTGGTGTCAAGTCTGATTTTGGAAAAAAAAAAAAAAAATCCAAAATCAGACAGAGTGTTGACACCAGAGAGGCTAAGACCGCATTGACTCAGTGCGGTATTCAGCCTCTCTGGTGTCAAGTCTGATTTTGGAAAAAAAAAAAAAAAATCCAAAATCAGACAGAGTGTTGACACCAGAGAGGCTAAGACCGCATTGACTCAGTGCGGTATTCAGCCTCTCTGGTGTCAAGTCTGATTTTGGAAAAAAAAAAAAAAAATCCAAAATCAGACAGAGTGTTGAGACCAGAGAGGCTAAGACCGCATTGACTCAGTGCAGTATTCAGCCTCTCTGGTGTCAAGTCTGATTTTGAAAAAAAAAAAAAAAAAAAAAAATCCAAAATCAGACAGAGTGTTGACACCAGAGAGGCTAAGACCGCATTGACTCAGTTCGGTATTCAGCCTCTCTGGTGTCAAGTCTGATTTTGGAAAAAAAAAAAAAAAAAATCCAAAATCAGACAGAGTGTTGAGACCAGAGAGGCTAAGACCGCATTGACTCAGTGCGGTATTCAGCCTCTCTGGTGTCAAGTCTGATTTTGGAAAAAAAAAAAAAAAAATCCAAAATCAGACAGAGTGTTGACACCAGAGAGGCTAAGACTGCATTGACTCAGTGCGGTATTCAGCCTCTCTGGTGTCAAGTCTGATTTTGGAAAAAAAAAAAAAAAAAATCCAAAATCAGACAGAGTGTTGACACCAGAGAGGCTAAGACCGCATTGACTCAGTGCGGTCTTCAGCCTCTCTGGTGTCAAGTCTGATTTTTGAAAAAAAAAAAAAAAATCCAAAATCAGACAGAGTGTTGACACCGGAGAGGCTAAGACCGCATTGACTCAGTGCGGTATTCAGCCTCTTTGGTGTCAAGTCTGATTTTGGAAAAAAAAAAAAAAAAATCCAAAATCAGACAGTGTTGAGACCAGAGAGGCTAAGACCGCATTGACTCAGTGCAGTATTCAGCCTCTGTGGTGTCAAGTCTGATTTTGGAAAAAAAAAAAAAAAAATCCAAAATCAGACAGAGTGTTGACACCAGAGAGGCTAAGACCGCATTGACTCAGTGCGGTATTCAGCCTCTCTGGTGTCAAGTCTAATTTTGGAAAAAAAAAAAAAAAATCCAAAATCAGACAGAGTGTTGAGACCAGAGAGGCTAAGACCGCATTGACTCAGTGCGGTATTCAGCCTCTCTGGTGTCAAGTCTGATTTTGGAAGAAAAAAAAAAAAAATCCAAAATCAGACAGAGTGTTGAGACCAGAGAGGCTAAGACCGCATTGACTCAGTGCGGTATTCAGCCTCTCTGGTGTCAAGTCTGATTTTGAAAAAAAAAAAAAAAAAATCCAAAATCAGACAGAGTGTTGAGACCAGAGAGGCTAAGACCGCATTGACTCAGTGCGGTATTCAGCCTCTCTGGTGTCAAGTCTGATTTTGGAAAAAAAAAAATAATAATCCAAAATCAGACAGAGTGTTGACACCAGAGAGGCAAAGACCGCATTGACTCAGTTCGGTATTCAGCCTCTCTGGTGTCAAGTCTGATTTTGGAAAAAAAAAAAAAAAATCCAAAATCAGACAGAGTGTTGAGACCAGAGAGGCTAAGACCGCATTGACTCAGTGCGGTATTCAGCCTCTCTGGTGTCAAGTCTGATTTTGGAAAAAATAAAAATAAAATCCAAAATCAGACAGAGTGTTGACACCAGAGAGGCTAAGACCGCATTGACTCAGTGCGGTCTTCAGCCTCTCTGGTGTCAAGTCTGATTTTTGAAAAAAAAAAAAAAAATCCAAAATCAGACAGAGTGTTGACACCAGAGAGGCTAAGACCGCATTGACTCAGTGCGGTATTCAGCCTCTTTGGTGTCAAGTCTGATTTTGGAAAAAAAAAAAAAAAAATCCAAAATCAGACAGAGCGTTGACACCAGAGAGGCTAAGACCGCATTGACTCAGTGCTGTATTCAGCCTCTGTGGTGTCAAGTCTGATTTTGGGAAAAAAAAAAAAAAAATCCAAAATCAGACAGAGTGTTGACACCAGAGAGGCTAAGACCGCATTGACTCAGTGCGGTCTTCAGCCTCTCTGGTGTCAAGTCTGATTTTGGAAAAAAATAATAATAATCCAAAATCAGACAGAGTGTTGACACCAGAGAGGCTAAGACCGCATTGACTCAGTGCGGTATTCAGCCTCTCTGGTGTCAAGTCTGATTTAAAAAAAAAAAAAAAAATCCAAAATCAGACAGAGTGTTGAGACCAGAGAGGCTAAGACCGCATTGACTCAGTGCGGTCTTCAGCCTCTCTGGTGTCAAGTCTGATTTTTGAAAAAAAAAAAAAAAATCCAAAATCAGACAGAGTGTTGACACCAGAGAGGCTAAGACCGCATTGACTCAGTGCGGTATTCAGCCTCTTTGGTGTCAAGTCTGATTTTGGAAGAAAAAAAAAAAAAAATCCAAAATCAGACAGAGTGTTGAGACCAGAGAGGCTAAGACCGCATTGACTCAGTGCGGTATTCAGCCTCTCTGGTGTCAAGTCTGATTTTGAAAAAAAAAAAAAAAAAATCCAAAATCAGACAGAGTGTTGAGACCAGAGAGGCTAAGACCGCATTGACTCAGTGCGGTATTCAGCCTCTCTGGTGTCAAGTCTGATTTTGGAAAAAAAAAATAATAATCCAAAATCAGACAGAGTGTTGACACCAGAGAGGCTAAGACCGCATTGACTCAGTTCGGTATTCAGCCTCTCTGGTGTCAAGTCTGATTTTGGAAAAAAAAAAAAAAAAATCCAAAATCAGACAGAGTGTTGAGACCAGAGAGGCTAAGACCGCATTGACTCAGTGCGGTATTCAGCCTCTCTGGTGTCAAGTCTGATTTTGGAAAAAAAAAAAAAAAAATCCAAAATCAGACAGAGTGTTGACACCAGAGAGGCTAAGACCGCATTGACTCAGTGCGGTCTTCAGCCTCTCTGGTGTCAAGTCTGATTTTGGAAAAAAATAATAATAATCCAAAATCAGACAGAGTGTTGACACCAGAGAGGCTAAGACCGCATTGACTCAGTGCGGTATTCAGCCTCTCTGGTGTCAAGTCTGATTAAAAAAAAAAAAAAAAAATCCAAAATCAGACAGAGTGTTGAGACCAGAGAGGCTAAGACCGCATTGACTCAGTGCGGTATTCAGCCTCTCTGGTGTCAAGTCTGATTTTGGAAAAAAAAAAAAAAAAATCCAAAAACAGACAGAGTGTTGACACCAGAGAGGCTAAGACTGCATTGACTCAGTGCGGTATTCAGCCTCTCTGGTGTCAAGTCTGATTTTGGAAAAAAAAAAAAAAAATCCAAAATCAGACAGAGTGTAGAGACCAGAGAGGCTAAGACCGCATTGACTCAGTGCGGTATTCAGCCTCTCTGGTGTCAAGTCTGATTTTGGAAAAAAAAAAAAAAAATCCAAAATCAGACAGAGTGTTGACACCAGAGAGGCTAAGACCGCATTGACTCAGTGCGGTATTCAGCCTCTCTGGTGTCAAGTCTGATTTTGGAAAAAAAAAAAAAAAATCCAAAATCAGACAGAGTGTTGAGACCAGAGAGGCTAAGACCGCATTGACTCAGTGCGGTATTCAGCCTCTCTGGTGTCAAGTCTGATTTTGGAAAAAAAAAAAAAAAATCCAAAATCAGACAGAGTGTTGACACCAGAGAGGCTAAGACCGCATTGACTCAGTGCGGTATTCAGCCTCTCTGGTGTCAAGTCTGATTTTGGAAAAAAAAAAAAAAAATCCAAAATCAGACAGAGTGTTGACACCAGAGAGGCTAAGACCGCATTGACTCAGTGCGGTATTCAGCCTCTCTGGTGTCAAGTCTGATTTTGGAAAAAAAAAAAAAAAATCCAAAATCAGACAGAGTGTTGAGACCAGAGAGGCTAAGACCGCATTGACTCAGTGCAGTATTCAGCCTCTCTGGTGTCAAGTCTGATTTTGAAAAAAAAAAAAAAAAAAAAAAATCCAAAATCAGACAGAGTGTTGACACCAGAGAGGCTAAGACCGCATTGACTCAGTTCGGTATTCAGCCTCTCTGGTGTCAAGTCTGATTTTGGAAAAAAAAAAAAAAAAATCCAAAATCAGACAGAGTGTTGAGACCAGAGAGGCTAAGACCGCATTGACTCAGTGCGGTATTCAGCCTCTCTGGTGTCAAGTCTGATTTTGGAAAAAAAAAAAAAAAAATCCAAAATCAGACAGAGTGTTGACACCAGAGAGGCTAAGACTGCATTGACTCAGTGCGGTATTCAGCCTCTCTGGTGTCAAGTCTGATTTTGGAAAAAAAAAAAAAAAAATCCAAAATCAGACAGAGTGTTGACACCAGAGAGGCTAAGACCGCATTGACTCAGTGCGGTCTTCAGCCTCTCTGGTGTCAAGTCTGATTTTTGAAAAAAAAAAAAAAAATCCAAAATCAGACAGAGTGTTGACACCGGAGAGGCTAAGACCGCATTGACTCAGTGCGGTATTCAGCCTCTTTGGTGTCAAGTCTGATTTTGAAAAAAAAAAAAAAAAAAAATCCAAAATCAGACAGTGTTGAGACCAGAGAGGCTAAGACCGCATTGACTCAGTGCAGTATTCAGCCTCTGTGGTGTCAAGTCTGATTTTGGAAAAAAAAAAAAAAAAATCCAAAATCAGACAGAGTGTTGACACCAGAGAGGCTAAGACCGCATTGACTCAGTGCGGTATTCAGCCTCTCTGGTGTCAAGTCTAATTTTGGAAAAAAAAAAAAAAAATCCAAAATCAGACAGAGTGTTGAGACCAGAGAGGCTAAGACCGCATTGACTCAGTGCGGTATTCAGCCTCTCTGGTGTCAAGTCTGATTTTGGAAGAAAAAAAAAAAAAATCCAAAATCAGACAGAGTGTTGAGACCAGAGAGGCTAAGACCGCATTGACTCAGTGCGGTATTCAGCCTCTCTGGTGTCAAGTCTGATTTTGAAAAAAAAAAAAAAAAAATCCAAAATCAGACAGAGTGTTGAGACCAGAGAGGCTAAGACCGCATTGACTCAGTGCGGTATTCAGCCTCTCTGGTGTCAAGTCTGATTTTGGAAAAAAAAAAATAATAATCCAAAATCAGACAGAGTGTTGACACCAGAGAGGCAAAGACCGCATTGACTCAGTTCGGTATTCAGCCTCTCTGGTGTCAAGTCTGATTTTGGAAAAAAAAAAAAAAAAATCCAAAATCAGACAGAGTGTTGAGACCAGAGAGGCTAAGACCGCATTGACTCAGTGCGGTATTCAGCCTCTCTGGTGTCAAGTCTGATTTTGGAAAAAATAAAAATAAAATCCAAAATCAGACAGAGTGTTGACACCAGAGAGGCTAAGACCGCATTGACTCAGTGCGGTCTTCAGCCTCTCTGGTGTCAAGTCTGATTTTTGAAAAAAAAAAAAAAAATCCAAAATCAGACAGAGTGTTGACACCAGAGAGGCTAAGACCGCATTGACTCAGTGCGGTATTCAGCCTCTTTGGTGTCAAGTCTGATTTTGGAAAAAAAAAAAAAAAAATCCAAAATCAGACAGAGCGTTGACACCAGAGAGGCTAAGACCGCATTGACTCAGTGCAGTATTCAGCCTCTGTGGTGTCAAGTCTGATTTTGGGAAAAAAAAAAAAAAAATCCAAAATCAGACAGAGTGTTGACACCAGAGAGGCTAAGACCGCATTGACTCAGTGCGGTCTTCAGCCTCTCTGGTGTCAAGTCTGATTTTGGAAAAAAATAATAATAATCCAAAATCAGACAGAGTGTTGACACCAGAGAGGCTAAGACCGCATTGACTCAGTGCGGTATTCAGCCTCTCTGGTGTCAAGTCTGATTTAAAAAAAAAAAAAAAAATCCAAAATCAGACAGAGTGTTGAGACCAGAGAGGCTAAGACCGCATTGACTCAGTGCGGTCTTCAGCCTCTCTGGTGTCAAGTCTGATTTTTGAAAAAAAAAAAAAAAATCCAAAATCAGACAGAGTGTTGACACCAGAGAGGCTAAGACCGCATTGACTCAGTGCGGTATTCAGCCTCTTTGGTGTCAAGTCTGATTTTGGAAGAAAAAAAAAAAAAAATCCAAAATCAGACAGAGTGTTGAGACCAGAGAGGCTAAGACCGCATTGACTCAGTGCGGTATTCAGCCTCTCTGGTGTCAAGTCTGATTTTGAAAAAAAAAAAAAAAAAATCCAAAATCAGACAGAGTGTTGAGACCAGAGAGGCTAAGACCGCATTGACTCAGTGCGGTATTCAGCCTCTCTGGTGTCAAGTCTGATTTTGGAAAAAAATAATAATAATCCAAAATCAGACAGAGTGTTGACACCAGAGAGGCTAAGACCGCATTGACTCAGTTCGGTATTCAGCCTCTCTGGTGTCAAGTCTGATTTTGGAAAAAAAAAAAAAAAAATCCAAAATCAGACAGAGTGTTGAGACCAGAGAGGCTAAGACCGCATTGACTCAGTGCGGTATTCAGCCTCTCTGGTGTCAAGTCTGATTTTGGAAAAAATAAAAATAAAATCCAAAATCAGACAGAGTGTTGACACCAGAGAGGCTAAGACCGCATTGACTCAGTGCGGTCTTCAGCCTCTCTGGTGTCAAGTCTGATTTTTGAAAAAAAAAAAAAAAATCAAAAATCAGACAGAGTGTTGACACCAGAGAGGCTAAGACCGCATTGACTCAGTGCGGTATTCAGCCTCTTTGGTGTCAAGTCTGATTTTGGAAAAAAAAAAAAAAAAAATCCAAAATCAGACAGAGTGTTGACACCAGAGAGGCAAAGACCGCATTGACTCAGTGCAGTATTCAGCCTCTGTGGTGTCAAGTCTGATTTTGGAAAAAAAAAAAAAAAAATCCAAAATCAGACAGAGTGTTGACACCAGAGAGGCTAAGACCGCATTGACTCAGTGCGGTCTTCAGCCTCTCTGGTGTCAAGTCTGATTTTGGAAAAAAATAATAATAATCCAAAATCAGACAGAGTGTTGACACCAGAGAGGCTAAGACCGCATTGACTCAGTGCGGTATTCAGCCTCTCTGGTGTCAAGTCTGATTAAAAAAAAAAAAAAAAAATCCAAAATCAGACAGAGTGTTGAGACCAGAGAGGCTAAGACCGCATTGACTCAGTGCGGTATTCAGCCTCTCTGGTGTCAAGTCTGATTTTGGAAAAAAAAAAAAAAAAATCCAAAATCAGACAGAGTGTTGACACCAGAGAGGCTAAGACCGCATTGACTCAGTGCGGTATTCAGCCTCTCTGGTGTCAAGTCTGATTTTGGAAAAAAAAAAAAAAAATCCAAAATCAGACAGAGTGTTGAGACCGGAGAGGCTAAGACCGCATTGACTCAGTGCGGTCTTCAGCCTCTCTGGTGTCAAGTCTGATTTTTGAAAAAAAAAAAAAAAATCCAAAATCAGACAGAGTGTTGACACCAGAGAGGCTAAGACCGCATTGACTCAGTGCGGTATTCAGCCTCTCTGGTGTCAAGTCTGATTTTAGAAAAAAAAAAAAAAATCCAAAATCAGACAGAGTGTTGACACCAGAGAGGCTAAGACCGCATTGACTCAGTGCGGTATTCAGCCTCTCTGGTGTCAAGTCTGATTTTGGAAAAAAAAAAAAAAAATCCAAAATCAGACAGAGTGTTGAGACCGGAGAGGCTAAGACCGCATTGACTCAGTGCGGTATTCAGCCTCTCTGGTGTCAAGTCTGATTTTGGAAGAAAAAAAAAAAAAATCCAAAATCAGACAGAGTGTTGAGACCAGAGAGGCTAAGACCGCATTGACTCAGTGCGGTATTCAGCCTCTCTGGTGTCAAGTCTGATTTTGGAAAAAAAAAAAAAAATCAAAAATCAGACAGAGTGTTGACACCAGAGAGGCTAAGACCGCATTGACTCAGTGCGGTATTCAGCCTCTCTGGTGTCAAGTCTGATTTTGGAAAAAAAAAAAAAAAATCCAAAATCAGACAGAGTGTTGAGACCGGAGAGGCTAAGACCGCATTGACTCAGTGCGGTATTCAGCCTCTCTGGTGTCAAGTCTGATTTTGGAAGAAAAAAAAAAAAAATCCAAAATCAGACAGAGTGTTGAGACCAGAGAGGCTAAGACCGCATTGACTCAGTGCGGTATTCAGCCTCTCTGGTGTCAAGTCTGATTTTGGAAAAAAAAAAAAAAAATCCAAAATCAGACAGAGTGTTGACACCAGAGAGGCTAAGACCGCATTGACTCAGTGCGGTATTCAGCCTCTCTGGTGTCAAGTCTGATTTTGGAAAAAAAAAAAAAAAAATCCAAAATCAGACAGAGTGTTGAGACCGGAGAGGCTAAGACCGCATTGACTCAGTGCGGTCTTCAGCCTCTCTGGTGTCAAGTCTGATTTTTGAAAAAAAAAAAAAAATCCAAAATCAGACAGAGTGTTGACACCAGAGAGGCTAAGACCGCATTGACTCAGTGCGGTATTCAGCCTCTCTGGTGTCAAGTCTGATTTTAGAAAAAAAAAAAAAAAATCCAAAATCAGACAGAGTGTTGAGACCAGAGAGGCTAAGACCGCATTGACTCAGTGCGGTATTCAGCCTCTCTGGTGTCAAGTCTGATTTTGGAAAAAAAAAAAAAAAAAATCCAAAATCATACAGAGTGTTGACACCAGAGAGGCTAAGACCGCATTGACTCAGTGCGGTATTCAGCCTCTTTGGTGTCAAGTCTGATTTTGAAAAAAAAAAAAAAAAATCCAAAATCAGACAGTGTTGAGACCAGAGAGGCTAAGACCGCATTGACTCAGTGCAGTATTCAGCCTCTGTGGTGTCAAGTCTGATTTTGGAAAAAAAAAAAAAAAAATCCAAAATCAGACAGAGTGTTGACACCAGAGAGGCTAAGACCGCATTGACTCAGTGCGGTATTCAGCCTCTCTGGTGTCAAGTCTAATTTTGGAAAAAAAAAAAAAAAAATCCAAAATCAGACAGAGTGTTGAGACCAGAGAGGCTAAGACCGCATTGACTCAGTGCGGTATTCAGCCTCTCTGGTGTCAAGTCTGATTTTGGAAGAAAAAAAAAAAAAATCCAAAATCAGACAGAGTGTTGAGACCAGAGAGGCTAAGACCGCATTGACTCAGTGCGGTATTCAGCCTCTCTGGTGTCAAGTCTGATTTTGGAAAAAAAAAAAAAAATCCAAAAT
Source organism: Poromitra crassiceps (assembly GCF_964638095.1). Lineage (NCBI taxonomy): Eukaryota > Metazoa > Chordata > Actinopteri > Beryciformes > Melamphaidae > Poromitra > Poromitra crassiceps. The sequence continues at coordinate 177,816 of NW_028152100.1, forward strand.
CAGACAGAGTGTTGACACCAGAGAGGCTAAGACCGCATTGACTCAGTGCGGTATTCAGCCTCTCTGGTGTCAAGTCTGATTTTGGAAAAAAAAAAAAAAAAATCCAAAATCAGACAGAGTGTTGAGACCGGAGAGGCTAAGACCGCATTGACTCAGTGCGGTCTTCAGCCTCTCTGGTGTCAAGTCTGATTTTTGAAAAAAAAAAAAAAATCCAAAATCAGACAGAGTGTTGACACCAGAGAGGCTAAGACCGCATTGACTCAGTGCGGTATTCAGCCTCTCTGGTGTCAAGTCTGATTTTAGAAAAAAAAAAAAAAAATCCAAAATCAGACAGAGTGTTGAGACCAGAGAGGCTAAGACCGCATTGACTCAGTGCGGTATTCAGCCTCTCTGGTGTCAAGTCTGATTTTGGAAAAAAAAAAAAAAAAAATCCAAAATCATACAGAGTGTTGACACCAGAGAGGCTAAGACCGCATTGACTCAGTGCGGTATTCAGCCTCTCTGGTGTCAAGTCTGATTTTGGAAAAAAAAAAAAAAAATCCAAAATCAGACAGAGTGTTGACACCAGAGAGGCTAAGACCGCATTGACTCAGTGCGGTATTCAGCCTCTCTGGTGTCAAGTCTGATTTTGGAAAAAAAGAAAAAAAATCCAAAATCAGACAGAGTGTTGAGACCAGAGAGGCTAAGACCGCATTGACTCAGTGCGGTATTCAGCCTCTCTGGTGTCAAGTCTGATTTTGGAAAAAAAAAAAAAAAAATCCAAAATCAGACAGTGTTGAGACCAGAGAGGCTAAGACCGCATTGACTCAGTGCGGTATTCAGCCTCTCTGGTGTCAAGTCTGATTTTGGAAAAAAAAAAAAAAAAAAATCCAAAATCATACAGAGTGTTGACACCAGAGAGGCTAAGACCGCATTGACTCAGTGCGGTATTCAGCCTCTCTGGTGTCAAGTCTGATTTTGGAAAAAAAAAAAAAAAAATCCAAAATCAGACAGAGTGTTGACACCAGAGAGGCTAAGACCGCATTGACTCAGTGCGGTATTCAGCCTCTCTGGTGTCAAGTCTGATTTTGGAAAAAAAAAAAAAAAATCCAAAATCAGACAGAGTGTTGAGACCAGAGAGGCTAAGATCGCATTGACTCAGTGCGGTATTCAGCCTCTCTGGTGTCAAGTCTGATTTTGGAAAAAAAAAAAAAAAATCCAAAATCAGACAGAGTGTTGAGACCAGAGAGGCTAAGACCGCATTGACTCAGTGCGGTCTTCACCCTCTCTGGTGTCAAGTCTGATTTTGGAAAAAAAAAAAAAAAAATCCAAAATCAGACAGAGTGTTGACACCAGAGAGGCTAAGACCGCATTGACTCAGTGCGGTATTCAGCCTCTTTGGTGTCAAGTCTGATTTTGAAAAAAAAAAAAAAAAATCCAAAATCAGACAGTGTTGAGACCAGAGAGGCTAAGACCGCATTGACTCAGTGCAGTATTCAGCCTCTGTGGTGTCAAGTCTGATTTTGGAAAAAAAAAAAAAAAAAATCCAAAATCAGACAGAGTGTTGACACCAGAGAGGCTAAGACCGCATTGACTCAGTGCGGTATTCAGCCTCTCTGGTGTCAAGTCTAATTTTGGAAAAAAAAAAAAAAAAATCCAAAATCAGACAGAGTGTTGAGACCAGAGAGGCTAAGACCGCATTGACTCAGTGCGGTATTCAGCCTCTCTGGTGTCAAGTCTGATTTTGGAAGAAAAAAAAAAAAAATCCAAAATCAGACAGAGTGTTGAGACCAGAGAGGCTAAGACCGCATTGACTCAGTGCGGTATTCAGCCTCTCTGGTGTCAAGTCTGATTTTGGAAAAAAAAAAAAAAAATCCAAAATCAGACAGAGTGTTGACACCAGAGAGGCTAAGACCGCATTGACTCAGTGCGGTATTCAGCCTCTCTGGTGTCAAGTCTGATTTTGGAAAAAAAAAAAAAAAAATCCAAAATCAGACAGAGTGTTGAGACCGGAGAGGCTAAGACCGCATTGACTCAGTGCGGTCTTCAGCCTCTCTGGTGTCAAGTCTGATTTTTGAAAAAAAAAAAAAAATCCAAAATCAGACAGAGTGTTGACACCAGAGAGGCTAAGACCGCATTGACTCAGTGCGGTATTCAGCCTCTCTGGTGTCAAGTCTGATTTTAGAAAAAAAAAAAAAAAATCCAAAATCAGACAGAGTGTTGAGACCAGAGAGGCTAAGACCGCATTGACTCAGTGCGGTATTCAGCCTCTCTGGTGTCAAGTCTGATTTTGGAAAAAAAAAAAAAAAAAATCCAAAATCATACAGAGTGTTGACACCAGAGAGGCTAAGACCGCATTGACTCAGTGCGGTATTCAGCCTCTCTGGTGTCAAGTCTGATTTTGGAAAAAAAAAAAAAAAATCCAAAATCAGACAGAGTGTTGACACCAGAGAGGCTAAGACCGCATTGACTCAGTGCGGTATTCAGCCTCTCTGGTGTCAAGTCTGATTTTGGAAAAAAAAAAAAAAAATCCAAAATCAGACAGAGTGTTGAGACCAGAGAGGCTAAGACCGCATTGACTCAGTGCGGTATTCAGCCTCTCTGGTGTCAAGTCTGATTTTGGAAAAAAAAAAAAAAAAATCCAAAATCAGACAGTGTTGAGACCAGAGAGGCTAAGACCGCATTGACTCAGTGCGGTATTCAGCCTCTCTGGTGTCAAGTCTGATTTTGGAAAAAAAAAAAAAAAAAAATCCAAAATCATACAGAGTGTTGACACCAGAGAGGCTAAGACCGCATTGACTCAGTGCGGTATTCAGCCTCTCTGGTGTCAAGTCTGATTTTGGAAAAAAAAAAAAAAAAAATCCAAAATCATACAGAGTGTTGACACCAGAGAGGCTAAGACCGCATTGACTCAGTGCGGTATTCAGCCTCTCTGGTGTCAAGTCTGATTTTGGAAAAAAAAAAAAAAATCCAAAATCAGACAGAGTGTTGACACCAGAGAGGCTAAGACCGCATTGACTCAGTGCGGTATTCAGCCTCTCTGGTGTCAAGTCTGATTTTGGAAAAAAAAAAAAAAAATCCAAAATCAGACAGAGTGTTGAGACCAGAGAGGCTAAGATCGCATTGACTCAGTGCGGTATTCAGCCTCTCTGGTGTCAAGTCTGATTTTGGAAAAAAAAAAAAAAAATCCAAAATCAGACAGAGTGTTGAGACCAGAGAGGCTAAGACCGCATTGACTCAGTGCGGTATTCAGCCTCTCTGGTGTCAAGTCTGATTTTGGAAAAAAAAAAAAAAAATCCAAAATCAGACAGAGTGTTGAGACCAGAGAGGCTAAGACCGCATTGACTCAGTGCGGTCTTCAGCCTCTCTGGTGTCAAGTCTGATTTTTGAAAAAAAAAAAAAAATCCAAAATCAGACAGAGTGTTGACACCAGAGAGGCTAAGACCGCATTGACTCAGTGCGGTATTCAGCCTCTCTGGTGTCAAGTCTGATTTTGGAAAAAAAAAAAAAAAATCCAAAATCAGACAGAGTGTTGAGACCAGAGAGGCTAAGACCGCATTGACTCAGTGCAGTATTCAGCCTCTCTGGTGTCAAGTCTGATTTTGGAAAAAAAAAAAAAAAATCCAAAATCAGACAGAGTGTTGACACCAGAGAGGCTAAGACCGCATTGACTCAGTGCGGTATTCAGCCTCTCTGGTGTCAAGTCTGATTTTGGAAAAAAAAAAAAAAAAATCCAAAATCAGACAGAGTGTTGACACCAGAGAGGCTAAGACCGCATTGACTCAGTGCGGTATTCAGCCTCTCTGGTGTCAAGTCTGATTTTGGAAAAAAAAAAAAAAAAATCCAAAATCAGACAGAGTGTTGAGACCAGAGAGGCTAAGACCGCATTGACTCAGTGCAGTATTCAGCCTCTCTGGTGTCAAGTCTGATTTTGAAAAAAAAAAAAAAAAAAAAATCCAAAATCAGACAGAGTGTTGACACCAGAGAGGCTAAGACCGCATTGACTCAGTTCGGTATTCAGCCTCTCTGGTGTCAAGTCTGATTTTGGAAAAAAAAAAAAAAAAATCCAAAATCAGACAGAGTGTTGAGACCAGAGAGGCTAAGACCGCATTGACTCAGTGCGGTATTCAGCCTCTCTGGTGTCAAGTCTGATTTTGGAAAAAAAAAAAAAAAAAATCCAAAATCAGACAGAGTGTTGACACCAGAGAGGCTAAGACTGCATTGACTCAGTGCGGTATTCAGCCTCTCTGGTGTCAAGTCTGATTTTGGAAAAAAAAAAAAAAAAATCCAAAATCAGACAGAGTGTTGACACCAGAGAGGCTAAGACCGCATTGACTCAGTGCGGTATTCAGCCTCTCTGGTGTCAAGTCTGATTTTGGAAAAAAAAAAAAAAAAATCCAAAATCAGACAGTGTTGAGACCAGAGAGGCTAAGACCGCATTGACTCAGTGCGGTATTCAGCCTCTCTGGTGTCAAGTCTGATTTTGGAAAAAAAAAAAAAAATCCAAAATCAGACAGAGTGTTGAGACCAGAGAGGCTAAGACCGCATTGACTCAGTGCGGTATTCAGCCTCTCTGGTGTCAAGTCTGATTTTTGAACAAAAAAAAAAAAAATCCAAAATCAGACAGAGTGTTGACACCAGAGAGGCTAAGACCGCATTGACTCAGTGCGGTATTCAGCCTCTCTGGTGTCAAGTCTGATTTTGGAAAAAAAAAAAAAAATCCAAAATCAGACAGAGTGTTGACACCAGAGAGGCTAAGACCGCATTGACTCAGTGCGGTATTCAGCCTCTCTGGTGTCAAGTCTGATTTTGGAAAAAAAAAAAAAAAATCCAAAATCAGACAGAGTGTTGAGACCAGAGAGGCTAAGACCGCATTGACTCAGTGCGGTATTCAGCCTCTCTGGTGTCAAGTCTGATTTTGGAAAAAAAAAAAAAAAAATCCAAAATCAGACAGTGTTGAGACCAGAGAGGCTAAGACCGCATTGACTCAGTGCGGTATTCAGCCTCTCTGGTGTCAAGTCTGATTTTGGAAAAAAAAAAAAAAAAAAATCCAAAATCATACAGAGTGTTGACACCAGAGAGGCTAAGACCGCATTGACTCAGTGCGGTATTCAGCCTCTCTGGTGTCAAGTCTGATTTTGGAAAAAAAAAAAAAAAAAAATTCAAAATCAGACAGAGTGTTGACACCAGAGAGGCTAAGACCGCATTGACTCAGTGCGGTATTCAGCCTCTCTGGTGTCAAGTCTGATTTAGGAAAAAAAAAAAAAAAATCCAAAATCAGACAGAGTGTTGACACCAGAGAGGCTAAGACCGCATTGACTCAGTGCGGTATTCAGCCTCTCTGGTGTCAAGTCTGATTTTGGAAAAAAAAAAAAAAAATCCAAAATCAGACAGAGTGTTGAGACCAGAGAGGCTAAGATCGCATTGACTCAGTGCGGTATTCAGCCTCTCTGGTGTCAAGTCTGTTTTGGAAAAAAAAAAAAAAATCCAAAATCAGACAGAGTGTTGAGACCAGAGAGGCTAAGACCGCATTGACTCAGTGCGGTATTCAGCCTCTCTGGTGTCAAGTCTGATTTTGGAAAAAAAAAAAAAAATCCAAAATCAGACAGAGTGTTGAGACCAGAGAGGCTAAGACCGCATTGACTCAGTGCGGTCTTCAGCCTCTCTGGTGTCAAGTCTGATTTTTGAAAAAAAAAAAAAAATCCAAAATCAGACAGAGTGTTGACACCAGAGAGGCTAAGACCGCATTGACTCAGTGCGGTATTCAGCCTCTCAGGTGTCAAGTCTGATTTTGGAAAAAAAAAAAAAAAATCCAAAATCAGACAGAGTGTTGACACCAGAGAGGCTAAGACCGCATTGACTCAGTGCGGTATTCAGCCTCTCTGGTGTCAAGTCTGATTTTGGAAAAAAAAAAAAAAAATCCAAAATCAGACAGAGTGTTGAGACCAGAGAGGCTAAGACCGCATTGACTCAGTGCAGTATTCAGCCTCTCTGGTGTCAAGTCTGATTTTGAAAAAAAAAAAAAAAAAAAAATCCAAAATCAGACAGAGTGTTGACACCAGAGAGGCTAAGACCGCATTGACTCAGTTCGGTATTCAGCCTCTCTGGTGTCAAGTCTGATTTTGGAAAAAAAAAAAAAAAAATCCAAAATCAGACAGAGTGTTGAGACCAGAGAGGCTAAGACCGCATTGACTCAGTGCGGTATTCAGCCTCTCTGGTGTCAAGTCTGATTTTGGAAAAAAAAAAAAAAAAATCCAAAATCAGACAGAGTGTTGACACCAGAGAGGCTAAGACTGCATTGACTCAGTGCGGTATTCAGCCTCTCTGGTGTCAAGTCTGATTTTGGAAAAAAAAAAAAAAAAATCCAAAATCAGACAGAGTGTTGACACCAGAGAGGCTAAGACCGCATTGACTCAGTGCGGTATTCAGCCTCTCTGGTGTCAAGTCTGATTTTGGAAAAAAAAAAAAAAAAATCCAAAATCAGACAGTGTTGAGACCAGAGAGGCTAAGACCGCATTGACTCAGTGCGGTATTCAGCCTCTCTGGTGTCAAGTCTGATTTTGGAAAAAAAAAAAAAAAATCCAAAATCAGACAGAGTGTTGAGACCAGAGAGGCTAAGACTGCATTGACTCAGTGCGGTATTCAGCCTCTCTGGTGTCAAGTCTGATTTTTGAACAAAAAAAAAAAAAATCCAAAATCAGACAGAGTGTTGACACCAGAGAGGCTAAGACCGCATTGACTCAGTGCGGTATTCAGCCTCTCTGGTGTCAAGTCTGATTTTGGAAAAAAAAAAAAAAAAATCCAAAATCAGACAGAGTGTTGAGACCAGAGAGGCTAAGACCACATTGACTCAGTGCGGTCTTCAGCCTCTCTGGTGTCAAGTCTGATTTTTGAAAAAAAAAAAAAAAATCCAAAATCAGACAGAGTGTTGAGACCAGAGAGGCTAAGACCGCATTGACTCAGTGCGGTATTCAGCCTCTCTGGTGTCAAGTCTGATTTTGGAAAAAAAAAAAAAAAAAATCCAAAATCAGACAGAGTGTTGACACCAGAGAGGCTAAGACCGCATTGACTCAGTGCGGTATTCAGCCTCTCTGGTGTCAAGTCTGATTTTGGAAAAAAAAAAAAAAAATCCAAAATCAGACAGAGTGTTGACACCAGAGAGGCTAAGACCGCATTGACTCAGTGCGGTATTCAGCCTCTCTGGTGTCAAGTCTGATTTTGGAAAAAAAAAAAAAAAAAATCCAAAATCAGACAGAGTGTTGACACCAGAGAGGCTAAGACTGCATTGACTCAGTGCGGTATTCAGCCTCTCTGGTGTCAAGTCTGATTTTGGAAAAAAAAAAAAAAAAATCCAAAATCAGACAGAGTGTTGACACCAGAGAGGCTAAGACCGCATTGACTCAGTGCGGTATTCAGCCTCTCTGGTGTCAAGTCTGATTTTGGAAAAAAAAAAAAAAAAATCCAAAATCAGACAGTGTTGAGACCAGAGAGGCTAAGACCGCATTGACTCAGTGCGGTATTCAGCCTCTCTGGTGTCAAGTCTGATTTTGGAAAAAAAAAAAAAAATCCAAAATCAGACAGAGTGTTGAGACCAGAGAGGCTAAGACTGCATTGACTCAGTGCGGTATTCAGCCTCTCTGGTGTCAAGTCTGATTTTTGAACAAAAAAAAAAAAAATCCAAAATCAGACAGAGTGTTGACACCAGAGAGGCTAAGACCGCATTGACTCAGTGCGGTATTCAGCCTCTCTGGTGTCAAGTCTGATTTTGGAAAAAAAAAAAAAAAAATCCAAAATCAGACAGAGTGTTGAGACCAGAGAGGCTAAGACCACATTGACTCAGTGCGGTCTTCAGCCTCTCTGGTGTCAAGTCTGATTTTTGAAAAAAAAAAAAAAAAATCCAAAATCAGACAGAGTGTTGAGACCAGAGAGGCTAAGACCGCATTGACTCAGTGCGGTATTCAGCCTCTCTGGTGTCAAGTCTGATTTTGGAAAAAAAAAAAAAAAAAATCCAAAATCAGACAGAGTGTTGACACCAGAGAGGCTAAGACCGCATTGACTCAGTGCGGTATTCAGCCTCTCTGGTGTCAAGTCTGATTTTTGAAAAAAAAAAAAAAAATCCAAAATCAGACAGAGTGTTGACACCAGAGAGGCTAAGACCGCATTGACTCAGTGCGGTATTCAGCCTCTCTGGTGTCAAGTCTGATTTTGGGAAAAAAAAAAAAAAAAATCCAAAATCAGACAGAGTGTTGACACCAGAGAGGCTAAGACCGCATTGACTCAGTGCGGTATTCAGCCTCTCTGGTGTCAAGTCTGATTTTTGAAAAACAAAAAAAAAAATCCAAAATCAGACAGAGTGTTGACACCAGAGAGGCTAAGACCGCATTGACTCAGTGCGGTATTCAGCCTCTCTGGTGTCAAGTCTGATTTTGGAAAAAAAAAAAAAAAATCCAAAATCAGACAGAGTGTTGAGACCAGAGAGGCTAAGACCGCATTGACTCAGTGCGGTCTTCAGCCTCTCTGGTGTCAAGTCTGATTTTGGAAAAAAAAAAAAAAAATCCAAAATCAGACAGAGTGTTGACACCAGAGAGGCTAAGACCGCATTGACTCAGTGCGGTATTCAGCCTCTTTGGTGTCAAGTCTGATTTTGAAAAAAAAAAAAAAAAATCCAAAATCAGACAGTGTTGAGACCAGAGAGGCTAAGACCGCATTGACTCAGTGCAGTATTCAGCCTCTGTGGTGTCAAGTCTGATTTTGGAAAAAAAAAAAAAAAAATCCAAAATCAGACAGAGTGTTGACACCAGAGAGGCTAAGACCGCATTGACTCAGTGCGGTATTCAGCCTCTCTGGTGTCAAGTCTAATTTTGGAAAAAAAAAAAAAAAAATCCAAAATCAGACAGAGTGTTGAGACCAGAGAGGCTAAGACCGCATTGACTCAGTGCGGTATTCAGCCTCTCTGGTGTCAAGTCTGATTTTGGAAGAAAAAAAAAAAAAATCCAAAATCAGACAGAGTGTTGAGACCAGAGAGGCTAAGACTGCATTGACTCAGTGCGGTATTCAGCCTCTCTGGTGTCAAGTCTGATTTTGGAAAAAAAAAAAAAAAATCCAAAATCAGACAGAGTGTTGAGACCAGAGAGGCTAAGACCGCATTGACTCAGTGCGGTATTCAGCCTCTCTGGTGTCAAGTCTGATTTTGGAAAAAAAAAAAAAAAATCCAAAATCAGACAGAGTGTTGAGACCAGAGAGGCTAAGACCGCATTGACTCAGTGCGGTCTTCAGCCTCTCTGGTGTCAAGTCTGATTTTGGAAAAAAAAAAAAAAAATCCAAAATCAGACAGAGTGTTGACACCAGAGAGGCTAAGACCGCATTGACTCAGTGCGGTATTCAGCCTCTTTGGTGTCAAGTCTGATTTTGAAAAAAAAAAAAAAAAATCCAAAATCAGACAGTGTTGAGACCAGAGAGGCTAAGACCGCATTGACTCAGTGCAGTATTCAGCCTCTGTGGTGTCAAGTCTGATTTTGGAAAAAAAAAAAAAAAAATCCAAAATCAGACAGAGTGTTGACACCAGAGAGGCTAAGACCGCATTGACTCAGTGCGGTATTCAGCCTCTCTGGTGTCAAGTCTAATTTTGGAAAAAAAAAAAAAAAAATCCAAAATCAGACAGAGTGTTGAGACCAGAGAGGCTAAGACCGCATTGACTCAGTGCGGTATTCAGCCTCTCTGGTGTCAAGTCTGATTTTGGAAGAAAAAAAAAAAAAATCCAAAATCAGACAGAGTGTTGAGACCAGAGAGGCTAAGACTGCATTGACTCAGTGCGGTATTCAGCCTCTCTGGTGTCAAGTCTGATTTTGGAAAAAAAAAAAAAAAATCCAAAATCAGACAGAGTGTTGAGACCAGAGAGGCTAAGACCGCATTGACTCAGTGCGGTATTCAGCCTCTCTGGTGTCAAGTCTGATTTTGGAAAAAAAAAAAAAAAATCCAAAATCAGACAGAGTGTTGACACCAGAGAGGCTAAGACCGCATTGACTCAGTGCGGTATTCAGCCTCTCTGGTGTCAAGTCTGATTTTGGAAAAAAAAAAAAAAAATCCAAAATCAGACAGAGTGTTGACACCAGAGAGGCTAAGACCGCATTGACTCAGTGCGGTATTCAGCCTCTCTGGTGTCAAGTCTGATTTTGGAAAAAAAAAAAAAAAATCCAAAATCAGACAGAGTGTTGAGACCAGAGAGGCTAAGACCGCATTGACTCAGTGCAGTATTCAGCCTCTCTGGTGTCAAGTCTGATTTTGAAAAAAAAAAAAAAAAAAAAAATCCAAAATCAGACAGAGTGTTGACACCAGAGAGGCTAAGACCGCATTGACTCAGTTCGGTATTCAGCCTCTCTGGTGTCAAGTCTGATTTTGGAAAAAAAAAAAAAAAAATCCAAAATCAGACAGAGTGTTGAGACCAGAGAGGCTAAGACCGCATTGACTCAGTGCGGTATTCAGCCTCTCTGGTGTCAAGTCTGATTTTGGAAAAAAAAAAAAAAAAATCCAAAATCAGACAGAGTGTTGACACCAGAGAGGCTAAGACTGCATTGACTCAGTGCGGTATTCAGCCTCTCTGGTGTCAAGTCTGATTTTGGAAAAAAAAAAAAAAAAATCCAAAATCAGACAGAGTGTTGACACCAGAGAGGCTAAGACCGCATTGACTCAGTGCGGTATTCAGCCTCTCTGGTGTCAAGTCTGATTTTGGAAAAAAAAAAAAAAAAATCCAAAATCAGACAGTGTTGAGACCAGAGAGGCTAAGACCGCATTGACTCAGTGCGGTATTCAGCCTCTCTGGTGTCAAGTCTGATTTTGGAAAAAAAAAAAAAAATCCAAAATCAGACAGAGTGTTGAGACCAGAGAGGCTAAGACCGCATTGACTCAGTGCGGTATTCAGCCTCTCTGGTGTCAAGTCTGATTTTTGAACAAAAAAAAAAAAAATCCAAAATCAGACAGAGTGTTGACACCAGAGAGGCTAAGACCGCATTGACTCAGTGCGGTATTCAGCCTCTCTGGTGTCAAGTCTGATTTTGGAAAAAAAAAAAAAAATCCAAAATCAGACAGAGTGTTGACACCAGAGAGGCTAAGACCGCATTGACTCAGTGCGGTATTCAGCCTCTCTGGTGTCAAGTCTGATTTTGGAAAAAAAAAAAAAAAAATCCAAAATCAGACAGTGTTGAGACCAGAGAGGCTAAGACCGCATTGACTCAGTGCGGTATTCAGCCTCTCTGGTGTCAAGTCTGATTTTGGAAAAAAAAAAAAAAAATCCAAAATCAGACAGAGTGTTGACACCAGAGAGGCTAAGACCGCATTGACTCAGTGCGGTATTCAGCCTCTCTGGTGTCAAGTCTGATTTTGGAAAAAAAAAAAAAAAATCCAAAATCAGACAGAGTGTTGAGACCAGAGAGGCTAAGACCGCATTGACTCAGTGCAGTATTCAGCCTCTCTGGTGTCAAGTCTGATTTTGGAAAAAAAAAAAAAAAAATCCAAAATCAGACAGAGTGTTGAGACCAGAGAGGCTAAGACCGCATTGACTCAGTGCGGTATTCAGCCTCTCTGGTGTCAAGTCTGATTTTGGAAAAAAAAAAAAAAAAATCCAAAATCAGACAGAGTGTTGACACCAGAGAGGCTAAGACTGCATTGACTCAGTGCGGTATTCAGCCTCTCTGGTGTCAAGTCTGATTTTGGAAAAAAAAAAAAAAAAATCCAAAATCAGACAGAGTGTTGACACCAGAGAGGCTAAGACCGCATTGACTCAGTGCGGTATTCAGCCTCTCTGGTGTCAAGTCTGATTTTGGAAAAAAAAAAAAAAAAATCCAAAATCAGACAGTGTTGAGACCAGAGAGGCTAAGACCGCATTGACTCAGTGCGGTATTCAGCCTCTCTGGTGTCAAGTCTGATTTTGGAAAAAAAAAAAAAAATCCAAAATCAGACAGAGTGTTGAGACCAGAGAGGCTAAGACTGCATTGACTCAGTGCGGTATTCAGCCTCTCTGGTGTCAAGTCTGATTTTTGAACAAAAAAAAAAAAAATCCAAAATCAGACAGAGTGTTGACACCAGAGAGGCTAAGACCGCATTGACTCAGTGCGGTATTCAGCCTCTCTGGTGTCAAGTCTGATTTTGGAAAAAAAAAAAAAAAAATCCAAAATCAGACAGAGTGTTGAGACCAGAGAGGCTAAGACCACATTGACTCAGTGCGGTCTTCAGCCTCTCTGGTGTCAAGTCTGATTTTTGAAAAAAAAAAAAAAAATCCAAAATCAGACAGAGTGTTGAGACCAGAGAGGCTAAGACCGCATTGACTCAGTGCGGTATTCAGCCTCTCTGGTGTCAAGTCTGATTTTGGAAAAAAAAAAAAAAAAAATCCAAAATCAGACAGAGTGTTGACACCAGAGAGGCTAAGACCGCATTGACTCAGTGCGGTATTCAGCCTCTCTGGTGTCAAGTCTGATTTTTGAAAAAAAAAAAAAAAATCCAAAATCAGACAGAGTGTTGACACCAGAGAGGCTAAGACCGCATTGACTCAGTGCGGTATTCAGCCTCTCTGGTGTCAAGTCTGATTTTGGAAAAAAAAAAAAAAAAAATCCAAAATCAGACAGAGTGTTGACACCAGAGAGGCTAAGACCGCATTGACTCAGTGCGGTATTCAGCCTCTCTGGTGTCAAGTCTGATTTTTGAAAAACAAAAAAAAAAATCCAAAATCAGACAGAGTGTTGACACCAGAGAGGCTAAGACCGCATTGACTCAGTGCGGTATTCAGCCTCTCTGGTGTCAAGTCTGATTTTGGAAAAAAAAAAAAAAAATCCAAAATCAGACAGAGTGTTGAGACCAGAGAGGCTAAGACCGCATTGACTCAGTGCGGTCTTCAGCCTCTCTGGTGTCAAGTCTGATTTTGGAAAAAAAAAAAAAAAATCCAAAATCAGACAGAGTGTTGACACCAGAGAGGCTAAGACCGCATTGACTCAGTGCGGTATTCAGCCTCTTTGGTGTCAAGTCTGATTTTGAAAAAAAAAAAAAAAAATCCAAAATCAGACAGTGTTGAGACCAGAGAGGCTAAGACCGCATTGACTCAGTGCAGTATTCAGCCTCTGTGGTGTCAAGTCTGATTTTGGAAAAAAAAAAAAAAAAATCCAAAATCAGACAGAGTGTTGACACCAGAGAGGCTAAGACCGCATTGACTCAGTGCGGTATTCAGCCTCTCTGGTGTCAAGTCTAATTTTGGAAAAAAAAAAAAAAAAATCCAAAATCAGACAGAGTGTTGAGACCAGAGAGGCTAAGACCGCATTGACTCAGTGCGGTATTCAGCCTCTCTGGTGTCAAGTCTGATTTTGGAAGAAAAAAAAAAAAAATCCAAAATCAGACAGAGTGTTGAGACCAGAGAGGCTAAGACTGCATTGACTCAGTGCGGTATTCAGCCTCTCTGGTGTCAAGTCTGATTTTGGAAAAAAAAAAAAAAAATCCAAAATCAGACAGAGTGTTGAGACCAGAGAGGCTAAGACCGCATTGACTCAGTGCGGTATTCAGCCTCTCTGGTGTCAAGTCTGATTTTGGAAAACAAAAAAAAAAATCCAAAATCAGACAGAGTGTTGACACCAGAGAGGCTAAGACCGCATTGACTCAGTGCGGTATTCAGCCTCTCTGGTGTCAAGTCTGATTTTGGAAAAAAAAAAAAAAAATCCAAAATCAGACAGAGTGTTGACACCAGAGAGGCTAAGACCGCATTGACTCAGTGCGGTATTCAGCCTCTCTGGTGTCAAGTCTGATTTTGGAAAAAAAAAAAAAAAATCCAAAATCAGACAGAGTGTTGAGACCAGAGAGGCTAAGACCGCATTGACTCAGTGCAGTATTCAGCCTCTCTGGTGTCAAGTCTGATTTTGAAAAAAAAAAAAAAAAAAAAAATCCAAAATCAGACAGAGTGTTGACACCAGAGAGGCTAAGACCGCATTGACTCAGTTCGGTATTCAGCCTCTCTGGTGTCAAGTCTGATTTTGGAAAAAAAAAAAAAAAAATCCAAAATCAGACAGAGTGTTGAGACCAGAGAGGCTAAGACCGCATTGACTCAGTGCGGTATTCAGCCTCTCTGGTGTCAAGTCTGATTTTGGAAAAAAAAAAAAAAAAATCCAAAATCAGACAGAGTGTTGACACCAGAGAGGCTAAGACTGCATTGACTCAGTGCGGTACTCAGCCTCTCTGGTGTCAAGTCTGATTTTGGAAAAAAAAAAAAAAAAATCCAAAATCAGACAGAGTGTTGACACCAGAGAGGCTAAGACCGCATTGACTCAGTGCGGTATTCAGCCTCTCTGGTGTCAAGTCTGATTTTGGAAAAAAAAAAAAAAAAATCCAAAATCAGACAGTGTTGAGACCAGAGAGGCTAAGACCGCATTGACTCAGTGCGGTATTCAGCCTCTCTGGTGTCAAGTCTGATTTTGGAAAAAAAAAAAAAATCCAAAATCAGACAGAGTGTTGAGACCAGAGAGGCTAAGACCGCATTGACTCAGTGCGGTATTCAGCCTCTCTGGTGTCAAGTCTGATTTTTGAACAAAAAAAAAAAAAATCCAAAATCAGACAGAGTGTTGACACCAGAGAGGCTAAGACCGCATTGACTCAGTGCGGTATTCAGCCTCTCTGGTGTCAAGTCTGATTTTGGAAAAAAAAAAAAAAATCCAAAATCAGACAGAGTGTTGACACCAGAGAGGCTAAGACCGCATTGACTCAGTGCGGTATTCAGCCTCTCTGGTGTCAAGTCTGATTTTGGAAAAAAAAAAAAAAAAATCCAAAATCAGACAGTGTTGAGACCAGAGAGGCTAAGACCGCATTGACTCAGTGCGGTATTCAGCCTCTCTGGTGTCAAGTCTGATTTTGGAAAAAAAAAAAAAAATCCAAAATCAGACAGAGTGTTGAGACCAGAGAGGCTAAGACCGCATTGACTCAGTGCGGTATTCAGCCTCTCTGGTGTCAAGTCTGATTTTTGAACAAAAAAAAAAAAAATCCAAAATCAGACAGAGTGTTGACACCAGAGAGGCTAAGACCGCATTGACTCAGTGCGGTATTCAGCCTCTCTGGTGTCAAGTCTGATTTTGGAAAAAAAAAAAAAAAAATCCAAAATCAGACAGAGTGTTGAGACCAGAGAGGCTAAGACCGCATTGACTCAGTGCGGTATTCAGCCTCTCTGGTGTCAAGTCTAATTTTGGAAAAAAAAAAAAAAAAATCCAAAATCAGACAGAGTGTTGAGACCAGAGAGGCTAAGACCGCATTGACTCAGTGCGGTATTCAGCCTCTCTGGTGTCAAGTCTGATTTTGGAAGAAAAAAAAAAAAAATCCAAAATCAGACAGAGTGTTGAGACCAGAGAGGCTAAGACTGCATTGACTCAGTGCGGTATTCAGCCTCTCTGGTGTCAAGTCTGATTTTGGAAAAAAAAAAAAAAAATCCAAAATCAGACAGAGTGTTGAGACCAGAGAGGCTAAGACCGCATTGACTCAGTGCGGTATTCAGCCTCTCTGGTGTCAAGTCTGATTTTGGAAAAAAAAAAAAAAAAATCCAAAATCAGACAGAGTGTTGACACCAGAGAGGCTAAGACCGCATTGACTCAGTGCGGTATTCAGCCTCTCTGGTGTCAAGTCTGATTTTGGAAAAAAAAAAAAAAAATCCAAAATCAGACAGAGTGTTGAGACCAGAGAGGCTAAGACCGCATTGACTCAGTGCAGTATTCAGCCTCTGATTTTGGAAAAAAAAAAAAAAAAATCCAAAATCAGACAGAGTGTTGACACCAGAGAGGCTAAGACCGCATTGACTCAGTGCGGTATTCAGCCTCTCTGGTGTCAAGTCTGATTTTGGAAAAAAAAAAAAAAAAAATCCAAAATCAGACAGAGTGTTGACACCAGAGAGGCTAAGACCGCATTGACTCAGTGCGGTATTCAGCCTCTCTGGTGTCAAGTCTGATTTTGGAAAAAAAAAAAAAAAATCCAAAATCAGACAGAGTGTTGAGACCAGAGAGGCTAAGACCGCATTGACTCAGTGCAGTATTCAGCCTCTCTGGTGTCAAGTCTGATTTTGGAAAAAAAAAAAAAAAAATCCAAAATCAGACAGAGTGTTGAGACCAGAGAGGCTAAGACCGCATTGACTCAGTGCGGTATTCAGCCTCTCTGGTGTCAAGTCTGATTTTGGAAAAAAAAAAAAAAATCCAAAATCAGACAGAGTGTTGAGACCAGAGAGGCTAAGACCGCATTGACTCAGTGCGGTATTCAGCCTCTCTGGTGTCAAGTCTGATTTTGGAAAAAAAAAAAAAAATCCAAAATCAGACAGAGTGTTGAGACCAGAGAGGCTAAGACCGCATTGACTCAGTGCGGTATTCAGCCTCTCTGGTGTCAAGTCTGATTTTTGAACAAAAAAAAAAAAAATCCAAAATCAGACAGAGTGTTGACACCAGAGAGGCTAAGACCGCATTGACTCAGTGCGGTATTCAGCCTCTCTGGTGTCAAGTCTGATTTTGGAAAAAAAAAAAAAAATCCAAAATCAGACAGAGTGTTGACACCAGAGAGGCTAAGACTGCATTGACTCAGTGCGGTATTCAGCCTCTCTGGTGTCAAGTCTGATTTTGGAAAAAAAAAAAAAAAAATCCAAAATCAGACAGAGTGTTGAGACCAGAGAGGCTAAGACCACATTGACTCAGTGCGGTCTTCAGCCTCTCTGGTGTCAAGTCTGATTTTTGAAAAAAAAGAAAAAAAAATCCAAAATCAGACAGAGTGTTGAGACCAGAGAGGCTAAGACCGCATTGACTCAGTGCGGTATTCAGCCTCTCTGGTGTCAAGTCTGATTTTGGAAAAAAAAAAAAAAAAATCCAAAATCAGACAGAGTGTTGAGACCAGAGAGGCTAAGACCGCATTGACTCAGTGCGGTATTCAGCCTCTCTGGTGTCAAGTCTGATTTTGGAAAAAAAAAAAAAAAAATCCAAAATCAGACAGAGTGTTGACACCAGAGAGGCTAAGACTGCATTGACTCAGTGCGGTATTCAGCCTCTCTGGTGTCAAGTCTGATTTTGGAAAAAAAAAAAAAAAAATCCAAAATCAGACAGAGTGTTGACACCAGAGAGGCTAAGACCGCATTGACTCAGTGCGGTATTCAGCCTCTCTGGTGTCAAGTCTGATTTTGGAAAAAAAAAAAAAAAAATCCAAAATCAGACAGTGTTGAGACCAGAGAGGCTAAGACCGCATTGACTCAGTGCGGTATTCAGCCTCTTTGGTGTCAAGTCTGATTTTGGAAAAAAAAAAAAAATCCAAAATCAGACAGAGTGTTGAGACCAGAGAGGCTAAGACCGCATTGACTCAGTGCGGTATTCAGCCTCTCTGGTGTCAAGTCTGATTTTTGAACAAAAAAATAAAAAAATCCAAAATCAGACAGAGTGTTGACACCAGAGAGGCTAAGACCGCATTGACTCAGTGCGGTATTCAGCCTCTCTGGTGTCAAGTCTGATTTTGGAAAAAAAAAAAAAAATCCAAAATCAGACAGAGTGTTGACACCAGAGAGGCTAAGACCGCATTGACTCAGTGCGGTATTCAGCCTCTCTGGTGTCAAGTCTGATTTTGGAAAAAAAAAAAAAAAAATCCAAAATCAGACAGTGTTGAGACCAGAGAGGCTAAGACCGCATTGACTCAGTGCGGTATTCAGCCTCTCTGGTGTCAAGTCTGATTTTGGAAAAAAAAAAAAAAATCCAAAATCAGACAGAGTGTTGAGACCAGAGAGGCTAAGACCGCATTGACTCAGTGCGGTATTCAGCCTCTCTGGTGTCAAGTCTGATTTTTGAACAAAAAAAAAAAAAATCCAAAATCAGACAGAGTGTTGACACCAGAGAGGCTAAGACCGCATTGACTCAGTGCGGTATTCAGCCTCTCTGGTGTCAAGTCTGATTTTGGAAAAAAAAAAAAAAAAATCCAAAATCAGACAGAGTGTTGAGACCAGAGAGGCTAAGACCGCATTGACTCAGTGCGGTATTCAGCCTCTCTGGTGTCAAGTCTAATTTTGGAAAAAAAAAAAAAAAAATCCAAAATCAGACAGAGTGTTGAGACCAGAGAGGCTAAGACCGCATTGACTCAGTGCGGTATTCAGCCTCTCTGGTGTCAAGTCTGATTTTGGAAGAAAAAAAAAAAAAATCCAAAATCAGACAGAGTGTTGAGACCAGAGAGGCTAAGACTGCATTGACTCAGTGCGGTATTCAGCCTCTCTGGTGTCAAGTCTGATTTTGGAAAAAAAAAAAAAAAATCCAAAATCAGACAGAGTGTTGAGACCAGAGAGGCTAAGACCGCATTGACTCAGTGCGGTATTCAGCCTCTCTGGTGTCAAGTCTGATTTTGGAAAAAAAAAAAAAAAAATCCAAAATCAGACAGAGTGTTGACACCAGAGAGGCTAAGACCGCATTGACTCAGTGCGGTATTCAGCCTCTCTGGTGTCAAGTCTGATTTTGGAAAAAAAAAAAAAAATCCAAAATCAGACAGAGTGTTGAGACCAGAGAGGCTAAGACCGCATTGACTCAGTGCAGTATTCAGCCTCTGATTTTGGAAAAAAAAAAAAAAAAATCCAAAATCAGACAGAGTGTTGACACCAGAGAGGCTAAGACCGCATTGAATCAGTGCGGTATTCAGCCTCTCTGGTGTCAAGTCTGATTTTGGAAAAAAAAAAAAAAAAAAATCCAAAATCAGACAGAGTGTTGACACCAGAGAGGCTAAGACCGCATTGACTCAGTGCGGTATTCAGCCTCTCTGGTGTCAAGTCTGATTTTGGAAAAAAAAAAAAAAAATCCAAAATCAGACAGAGTGTTGAGACCAGAGAGGCTAAGACCGCATTGACTCAGTGCAGTATTCAGCCTCTCTGGTGTCAAGTCTGATTTTGGAAAAAAAAAAAAAAAATCCAAAATCAGACAGAGTGTTGAGACCAGAGAGGCTAAGACCGCATTGACTCAGTGCAGTATTCAGCCTCTCTGGTGTCAAGTCTGATTTTGAAAAAAAAAAAAAAAAAAAAAATCCAAAATCAGACAGAGTGTTGACACCAGAGAGGCTAAGACCGCATTGACTCAGTGCGGTATTCAGCCTCTCTGGTGTCAAGTCTGATTTTGGAAAAAAAAAAAAAAAAATCCAAAATCAGACAGAGTGTTGAGACCAGAGAGGCTAAGACCGCATTGACTCAGTGCGGTATTCAGCCTCTCTGGTGTCAAGTCTGATTTTGGAAAAAAAAAAAAAAATCCAAAATCAGACAGAGTGTTGAGACCAGAGAGGCTAAGACCGCATTGACTCAGTGCGGTATTCAGCCTCTCTGGTGTCAAGTCTGATTTTGGAAAAAAAAAAAAAAATCCAAAATCAGACAGAGTGTTGAGACCAGAGAGGCTAAGACCGCATTGACTCAGTGCGGTATTCAGCCTCTCTGGTGTCAAGTCTGATTTTTGAACAAAAAAAAAAAAAATCCAAAATCAGACAGAGTGTTGACACCAGAGAGGCTAAGACCGCATTGACTCAGTGCGGTATTCAGCCTCTCTGGTGTCAAGTCTGATTTTGGAAAAAAAAAAAAAAATCCAAAATCAGACAGAGTGTTGACACCAGAGAGGCTAAGACTGCATTGACTCAGTGCGGTATTCAGCCTCTCTGGTGTCAAGTCTGATTTTGGAAAAAAAAAAAAAAAAATCCAAAATCAGACAGAGTGTTGAGACCAGAGAGGCTAAGACCACATTGACTCAGTGCGGTCTTCAGCCTCTCTGGTGTCAAGTCTGATTTTTGAAAAAAAAGAAAAAAAAATCCAAAATCAGACAGAGTGTTGAGACCAGAGAGGCTAAGACCGCATTGACTCAGTGCGGTATTCAGCCTCTCTGGTGTCAAGTCTGATTTTGGAAAAAAAAAAAAAAAAAATCCAAAATCAGACAGAGTGTTGACACCAGAGAGGCTAAGACCGCATTGACTCAGTGCGGTATTCAGCCTCTCTGGTGTCAAGTCTGATTTTTGAAAAAAAAAAAAAAAAATCCAAAATCAGACAGAGTGTTGACACCAGAGAGGCTAAGACCGCATTGACTCAGTGCGGTATTCAGCCTCTCTGGTGTCAAGTCTGATTTTGGAAAAAAAAAAAAAAAAAATCCAAAATCAGACAGAGTGTTGAGACCAGAGAGGCTAAGACCGCATTGACTCAGTGCGGTATTCAGCCTCTCTGGTGTCAAGTCTGATTTTGGAAAAAAAAAAAAAAAATCCAAAATCAGACAGAGTGTTGACACCAGAGAGGCTAAGACCGCATTGACTCAGTGCGGTATTCAGCCTCTTTGGTGTCAAGTCTGATTTTGAAAAAAAAAAAAAATAATCCAAAATCAGACAGTGTTGAGACCAGAGAGGCTAAGACCGCATTGACTCAGTGCAGTATTCAGCCTCTGTGGTGTCAAGTCTGATTTTGGAAAAAAAAAAAAAAAAAATCCAAAATCAGACAGAGTGTTGACACCAGAGAGGCTAAGACCGCATTGACTCAGTGCGGTATTCAGCCTCTCTGGTGTCAAGTCTAATTTTGGAAAAAAAAAAAAAAAATCCAAAATCAGACAGAGTGTTGAGACCAGAGAGGCTAAGACCGCATTGACTCAGTGCGGTATTCAGCCTCTCTGGTGTCAAGTCTGATTTTGGAAAAAAAAAAAAAAATCCAAAATCAGACAGAGTGTTGACACCAGAGAGGCTAAGACCGCATTGACTCAGTGCGGTATTCAGCCTCTCTGGTGTCAAGTCTGATTTTGGAAAAAAAAAAAAAAAAATCCAAAATCAGACAGAGTGTTGAGACCAGAGAGGCTAAGACCGCATTGACTCAGTGCGGTCTTCAGCCTCTCTGGTGTCAAGTCTGATTTTTGAAAAAAAAAAAAAAATCCAAAATCAGACAGAGTGTTGACACCAGAGAGGCTAAGACCGCATTGACTCAGTGCGGTATTCAGCCTCTCTGGTGTCAAGTCTGATTTTAGAAAAAAAAAAAAAAAATCCAAAATCAGACAGAGTGTTGAGACCAGAGAGGCTAAGACCGCATTGACTCAGTGCGGTATTCAGCCTCTCTGGTGTCAAGTCTGATTTTGGAAAAAAAAAAAAAAAATCCAAAATCAGACAGAGTGTTGAGACCAGAGAGGCTAAGACCGCATTGACTCAGTGCGGTATTCAGCCTCTCTGGTGTCAAGTCTGATTTTGGAAAAAAAAAAAAAAAATCCAAAATCAGACAGAGTGTTGAGACCAGAGAGGCTAAGACCGCATTGACTCAGTGCAGTATTCAGCCTCGGATTTTTGAAAAAAAAAAAAAAAAATCCAAAATCAGACAGAGTGTTGACACCAGAGAGGCTAAGACCGCATTGACTCAGTGCGGTATTCAGCCTCTCTGGTGTCAAGTCTGATTTTGGAAAAAAAAAAAAAAAAATCCAAAATCAGACAGAGTGTTGACACCAGAGAGGCTAAGACCGCATTGACTCAGTGCGGTATTCAGCCTCTCTGGTGTCAAGTCTGATTTTGGAAAAAAAAAAAAAAAAATCCAAAATCAGACAGAGTGTTGAGACCAGAGAGGCTAAGACCGCATTGACTCAGTGCGGTATTCAGTCTCGCTGGTGTCAAGTCTGATTTTTGAAAAAAAAGAAAAAAAAATCCAAAATCAGACAGAGTGTTGAGACCAGAGAGGCTAAGACCGCATTGACTCAGTGCGGTATTCAGCCTCTCTGGTGTCAAGTCTGATTTTGGAAAAAAAAAAAAAAAAAATCCAAAATCAGACAGAGTGTTGACACCAGAGAGGCTAAGACCGCATTGACTCAGTGCAGTATTCAGCCTCTCTGGTGTCAAGTCTGATTTTTGAAAAAAAAAAAAAAAATCCAAAATCAGACAGAGTGTTGACACCAGAGAGGCTAAGACCGCATTGACTCAGTGCGGTATTCAGCCTCTCTGGTGTCAAGTCTGATTTTGGAAAAAAAAAAAAAAAAAATCCAAAATCAGACAGAGTGTTGAGACCAGAGAGGCTAAGACCGCATTGACTCAGTGCGGTCTTCAGCCTCTCTGGTGTCAAGTCTGATTTTGGAAAAAAAAAAAAAAAATCCAAAATCAGACAGAGTGTTGACACCAGAGAGGCTAAGACCGCATTGACTCAGTGCGGTATTCAGCCTCTTTGGTGTCAAGTCTGATTTTGAAAAAAAAAAATAATAATCCAAAATCAGACAGTGTTGAGACCAGAGAGGCTAAGACCGCATTGACTCAGTGCAGTATTCAGCCTCTGTGGTGTCAAGTCTGATTTTTGAAAAAAAAAAAAAAATCCAAAATCAGACAGAGTGTTGACACCAGAGAGGCTAAGACCGCATTGACTCAGTGCGGTATTCAGCCTCTCTGGTGTCAAGTCTGATTTTAGAAAAAAAAAAAAAAATCCAAAATCAGACAGAGTGTTGAGACCAGAGAGGCTAAGACCGCATTGACTCAGTGCGGTATTCAGCCTCTCTGGTGTCAAGTCTGATTTTGGAAAAAAAAAAAAAAAATCCAAAATCAGACAGAGTGTTGAGACCAGAGAGGCTAAGACTGCATTGACTCAGTGCAGTATTCAGCCTCTCTGGTGTCAAGTCTGATTTTGGAAAAAAAAAAAAAAAATCCAAAATCAGACAGAGTGTTGACACCAGAGAGGCTAAGACCGCATTGACTCAGTGCGGTATTCAGCCTCTCTGGTGTCAAGTCTGATTTTGGAAAAAAAAAAAAAAAATCCAAAATCAGACAGAGTGTTGACACCAGAGAGGCTAAGACCGCATTGACTCAGTGCGGTATTCAGCCTCTCTGGTGTCAAGTCTGATTTTGGAAAAAAAAAAAAAAAATCCAAAATCAGACAGAGTGTTGAGACCAGAGAGGCTAAGACCGCATTGACTCAGTGCAGTATTCAGCCTCTCTGGTGTCAAGTCTGATTTTGAAAAAAAAAAAAAAAAAAAAAATCCAAAATCAGACAGAGTGTTGACACCAGAGAGGCTAAGACCGCATTGACTCAGTTCGGTATTCAGCCTCTCTGGTGTCAAGTCTGATTTTGAAAAAAAAAAAAAAAAAATCCAAAATCAGACAGAGTGTTGAGACCAGAGAGGCTAAGACCGCATTGACTCAGTGCGGTATTCAGCCTCTCTGGTGTCAAGTCTGATTTTGGAAAAAAAAAAAAAAAATCCAAAATCAGACAGAGTGTTGACACCAGAGAGGCTAAGACTGCATTGACTCAGTGCGGTATTCAGCCTCTCTGGTGTCAAGTCTGATTTTGGAAAAAAAAAAAAAAAAATCCAAAATCAGACAGAGTGTTGACACCAGAGAGGCTAAGACCGCATTGACTCAGTGCGGTATTCAGCCTCTCTGGTGTCAAGTCTGATTTTGGAAAAAAAAAAAAAAAAATCCAAAATCAGACAGTGTTGAGACCAGAGAGGCTAAGACCGCATTGACTCAGTGCGGTATTCAGCCTCTCTGGTGTCAAGTCTGATTTTGGAAAAAAAAAAAAAAATCCAAAATCAGACAGAGTGTTGAGACCAGAGAGGCTAAGACCGCATTGACTCAGTGCGGTATTCAGCCTCTCTGGTGTCAAGTCTGATTTTTGAACAAAAAAAAAAAAAATCCAAAATCAGACAGAGTGTTGACACCAGAGAGGCTAAGACCGCATTGACTCAGTGCGGTATTCAGCCTCTCTGGTGTCAAGTCTGATTTTGGAAAAAAAAAAAAAAATCCAAAATCAGACAGAGTGTTGACACCAGAGAGGCTAAGACCGCATTGACTCAGTGCGGTATTCAGCCTCTCTGGTGTCAAGTCTGATTTTGGAAAAAAAAAAAAAAAAATCCAAAATCAGACAGAGTGTTGAGACCAGAGAGGCTAAGACCACATTGACTCAGTGCGGTCTTCAGCCTCTCTGGTGTCAAGTCTGATTTTTGAAAAAAAAAAAAAAAATCCAAAATCAGACAGAGTGTTGAGACCAGAGAGGCTAAGACCGCATTGACTCAGTGCGGTATTCAGCCTCTCTGGTGTCAAGTCTGATTTTGGAAAAAAAAAATCCAAAATCAGACAGAGTGTTGACACCAGAGAGGCTAAGACCGCATTGACTCAGTGCGGTATTCAGCCTCTTTGGTGTCAAGTCTGATTTTGAAAAAAAAAAAAAATAATCCAAAATCAGACAGTGTTGAGACCAGAGAGGCTAAGACCGCATTGACTCAGTGCAGTATTCAGCCTCTGTGGTGTCAAGTCTGATTTTGGAAAAAAAAAAAAAAAAAATCCAAAATCAGACAGAGTGTTGACACCAGAGAGGCTAAGACCGCATTGACTCAGTGCGGTATTCAGCCTCTCTGGTGTCAAGTCTAATTTTGGAAAAAAAAAAAAAAAAATCCAAAATCAGACAGAGTGTTGAGACCAGAGAGGCTAAGACCGCATTGACTCAGTGCGGTATTCAGCCTCTCTGGTGGCAAGTCTGATTTTGGAAGAAAAAAAAAAAAAATCCAAAATCAGACAGAGTGTTGAGACCAGAGAGGCTAAGACCGCATTGACTCAGTGCGGTATTCAGCCTCTCTGGTGTCAAGTCTGATTTTGGAAAAAAAAAAAAAAAATCCAAAATCAGACAGAGTGTTGACACCAGAGAGGCTAAGACCGCATTGACTCAGTGCGGTATTCAGCCTCTCTGGTGTCAAGTCTGATTTTGGAAAAAAAAAAAAAAAAATCCAAAATCAGACAGAGTGTTGAGACCAGAGAGGCTAAGACCGCATTGACTCAGTGCGGTCTTCAGCCTCTCTGGTGTCAAGTCTGATTTTTGAAAAAAAAAAAAAAATCCAAAATCAGACAGAGTGTTGACACCAGAGAGGCTAAGACCGCATTGACTCAGTGCGGTATTCAGCCTCTCTGGTGTCAAGTCTGATTTTAGAAAAAAAAAAAAAAAATCCAAAATCAGACAGAGTGTTGAGACCAGAGAGGCTAAGACCGCATTGACTCAGTGCGGTATTCAGCCTCTCTGGTGTCAAGTCTGATTTTGGAAAAAAAAAAAAAAAATCCAAAATCAGACAGAGTGTTGAGACCAGAGAGGCTAAGACCGCATTGACTCAGTGCGGTATTCAGCCTCTCTGGTGTCAAGTCTGATTTTGGAAAAAAAAAAAAAAAATCCAAAATCAGACAGAGTGTTGAGACCAGAGAGGCTAAGACCGCATTGACTCAGTGCAGTATTCAGCCTCGGATTTTTGAAAAAAAAAAAAAAAAATCCAAAATCAGACAGAGTGTTGACACCAGAGAGGCTAAGACCGCATTGACTCAGTGCGGTATTCAGCCTCTCTGGTGTCAAGTCTGATTTTGGAAAAAAAAAAAAAAAATCCAAAATCAGACAGAGTGTTGACACCAGAGAGGCTAAGACCGCATTGACTCAGTGCGGTATTCAGCCTCTCTGGTGTCAAGTCTGATTTTGGAAAAAAAAAAAAAAATCCAAAATCAGACAGAGTGTTGAGACCAGAGAGGCTAAGACCGCATTGACTCAGTGCGGTATTCAGCCTCTCTGGTGTCAAGTCTGATTTTTGAAAAAAAAGAAAAAAAAATCCAAAATCAGACAGAGTGTTGAGACCAGAGAGGCTAAGACCGCATTGACTCAGTGCGGTATTCAGCCTCTCTGGTGTCAAGTCTGATTTTGGAAAAAAAAAAAAAAAAAATCCAAAATCAGACAGAGTGTTGACACCAGAGAGGCTAAGACCGCATTGACTCAGTGCAGTATTCAGCCTCTCTGGTGTCAAGTCTGATTTTTGAAAAAAAAAAAAAAATCCAAAATCAGACAGAGTGTTGACACCAGAGAGGCTAAGACCGCATTGACTCAGTGCGGTATTCAGCCTCTCTGGTGTCAAGTCTGATTTTGGAAAAAAAAAAAAAAAAAATCCAAAATCAGACAGAGTGTTGAGACCAGAGAGGCTAAGACCGCATTGACTCAGTGCGGTCTTCAGCCTCTCTGGTGTCAAGTCTGATTTTGGAAAAAAAAAAAAAAAATCCAAAATCAGACAGAGTGTTGACACCAGAGAGGCTAAGACCGCATTGACTCAGTGCGGTATTCAGCCTCTTTGGTGTCAAGTCTGATTTTGAAAAAAAAAAATAATAATCCAAAATCAGACAGTGTTGAGACCAGAGAGGCTAAGACCGCATTGACTCAGTGCAGTATTCAGCCTCTGTGGTGTCAAGTCTGATTTTTGAAAAAAAAAAAAAAATCCAAAATCAGACAGAGTGTTGACACCAGAGAGGCTAAGACCGCATTGACTCAGTGCGGTATTCAGCCTCTCTGGTGTCAAGTCTGATTTTAGAAAAAAAAAAAAAAAATCCAAAATCAGACAGAGTGTTGAGACCAGAGAGGCTAAGACCGCATTGACTCAGTGCGGTATTCAGCCTCTCTGGTGTCAAGTCTGATTTTGGAAAAAAAAAAAAAAAATCCAAAATCAGACAGAGTGTTGAGACCAGAGAGGCTAAGACTGCATTGACTTAGTGCAGTATTCAGCCTCTCTGGTGTCAAGTCTGATTTTGGAAAAAAAAAAAAAAAATCCAAAATCAGACAGAGTGTTGACACCAGAGAGGCTAAGACCGCATTGACTCAGTGCGGTATTCAGCCTCTCTGGTGTCAAGTCTGATTTTGGAAAAAAAAAAAAAAAATCCAAAATCAGACAGAGTGTTGACACCAGAGAGGCTAAGACCGCATTGACTCAGTGCGGTATTCAGCCTCTCTGGTGTCAAGTCTGATTTTAGAAAAAAAAAAAAAAAATCCAAAATCAGACAGAGTGTTGAGACCAGAGAGGCTAAGACCGCATTGACTCAGTGCGGTATTCAGCCTCTTTGGTGTCAAGTCTGATTTTGAAAAAAAAAATAAATAATCCAAAATCAGACAGTGTTGAGACCAGAGAGGCTAAGACCGCATTGACTCAGTGCAGTATTCAGCCTCTGTGGTGTCAAGTCTGATTTTGGAAAAAAAAAAAAAAAAAATCCAAAATCAGACAGAGTGTTGACACCAGAGAGGCTAAGACCGCATTGACTCAGTGCGGTATTCAGCCTCTCTGGTGTCAAGTCTAATTTTGGAAAAAAAAAAAAAAAAATCCAAAATCAGACAGAGTGTTGAGACCAGAGAGGCTAAGACCGCATTGACTCAGTGCGGTATTCAGCCTCTCTGGTGGCAAGTCTGATTTTGGAAGAAAAAAAAAAAAAATCCAAAATCAGACAGAGTGTTGAGACCAGAGAGGCTAAGACCGCATTGACTCAGTGCGGTATTCAGCCTCTCTGGTGTCAAGTCTGATTTTGGAAAAAAAAAAAAAAATCCAAAATCAGACAGAGTGTTGACACCAGAGAGGCTAAGACCGCATTGACTCAGTGCGGTATTCAGCCTCTCTGGTGTCAAGTCTGATTTTGGAAAAAAAAAAAAAAAAATCCAAAATCAGACAGAGTGTTGAGACCAGAGAGGCTAAGACCGCATTGACTCAGTGCGGTCTTCAGCCTCTCTGGTGTCAAGTCTGATTTTTGAAAAAAAAAAAAAAATCCAAAATCAGACAGAGTGTTGACACCAGAGAGGCTAAGACCGAATTGACTCAGTGCGGTATTCAGCCTCTCTGGTGTCAAGTCTGATTTTAGAAAAAAAAAAAAAAAATCCAAAATCAGACAGAGTGTTGAGACCAGAGAGGCTAAGACCGCATTGACTCAGTGCGGTATTCAGCCTCTCTGGTGTCAAGTCTGATTTTGGAAAAAAAAAAAAAAAATCCAAAATCAGACAGAGTGTTGAGACCAGAGAGGCTAAGACCGCATTGACTCAGTGCGGTATTCAGCCTCTCTGGTGTCAAGTCTGATTTTGGAAAAAAAAAAAAAAAATCCAAAATCAGACAGAGTGTTGAGACCAGAGAGGCTAAGACCGCATTGACTCAGTGCAGTATTCAGCCTCGGATTTTTGAAAAAAAAAAAAAAAAATCCAAAATCAGACAGAGTGTTGACACCAGAGAGGCTAAGACCGCATTGACTCAGTGCGGTATTCAGCCTCTCTGGTGTCAAGTCTGATTTTGGAAAAAAAAAAAAAAAAATCCAAAATCAGACAGAGTGTTGACACCAGAGAGGCTAAGACCGCATTGACTCAGTGCGGTATTCAGCCTCTCTGGTGTCAAGTCTGATTTTGGAAAAAAAAAAAAAAATCCAAAATCAGACAGAGTGTTGAGACCAGAGAGGCTAAGACCGCATTGACTCAGTGCGGTATTCAGCCTCTCTGGTGTCAAGTCTGATTTTTGAAAAAAAAGAAAAAAAAATCCAAAATCAGACAGAGTGTTGAGACCAGAGAGGCTAAGACCGCATTGACTCAGTGCGGTATTCAGCCTCTCTGGTGTCAAGTCTGATTTTGGAAAAAAAAAAAAAAAAAATCCAAAATCAGACAGAGTGTTGACACCAGAGAGGCTAAGACCGCATTGACTCAGTGCAGTATTCAGCCTCTCTGGTGTCAAGTCTGATTTTTGAAAAAAAAAAAAAAATCCAAAATCAGACAGAGTGTTGACACCAGAGAGGCTAAGACCGCATTGACTCAGTGCGGTATTCAGCCTCTCTGGTGTCAAGTCTGATTTTGGAAAAAAAAAAAAAAAAAATCCAAAATCAGACAGAGTGTTGAGACCAGAGAGGCTAAGACCGCATTGACTCAGTGCGGTCTTCAGCCTCTCTGGTGTCAAGTCTGATTTTGGAAAAAAAAAAAAAAAATCCAAAATCAGACAGAGTGTTGACACCAGAGAGGCTAAGACCGCATTGACTCAGTGCGGTATTCAGCCTCTTTGGTGTCAAGTCTGATTTTGAAAAAAAAAAATAATAATCCAAAATCAGACAGTGTTGAGACCAGAGAGGCTAAGACCGCATTGACTCAGTGCAGTATTCAGCCTCTGTGGTGTCAAGTCTGATTTTTGAAAAAAAAAAAAAAATCCAAAATCAGACAGAGTGTTGACACCAGAGAGGCTAAGACCGCATTGACTCAGTGCGGTATTCAGCCTCTCTGGTGTCAAGTCTGATTTTAGAAAAAAAAAAAAAAAATCCAAAATCAGACAGAGTGTTGAGACCAGAGAGGCTAAGACCGCATTGACTCAGTGCGGTATTCAGCCTCTCTGGTGTCAAGTCTGATTTTGGAAAAAAAAAAAAAAAATCCAAAATCAGACAGAGTGTTGAGACCAGAGAGGCTAAGACTGCATTGACTTAGTGCAGTATTCAGCCTCTCTGGTGTCAAGTCTGATTTTGGAAAAAAAAAAAAAAAATCCAAAATCAGACAGAGTGTTGACACCAGAGAGGCTAAGACCGCATTGACTCAGTGCGGTATTCAGCCTCTCTGGTGTCAAGTCTGATTTTGGAAAAAAAAAAAAAAAATCCAAAATCAGACAGAGTGTTGACACCAGAGAGGCTAAGACCGCATTGACTCAGTGCGGTATTCAGCCTCTCTGGTGTCAAGTCTGATTTTGGAAAAAAAAAAAAAAAATCCAAAATCAGACAGAGTGTTGAGACCAGAGAGGCTAAGACCGCATTGACTCAGTGCAGTATTCAGCCTCTCTGGTGTCAAGTCTGATTTTGAAAAAAAAAAAAAAAAAAAAAAATCCAAAATCAGACAGAGTGTTGACACCAGAGAGGCTAAGACCGCATTGACTCAGTTCGGTATTCAGCCTCTCTGGTGTCAAGTCTGATTTTGAAAAAAAAAAAAAAAAAATCCAAAATCAGACAGAGTGTTGAGACCAGAGAGGCTAAGACCGCATTGACTCAGTGCGGTATTCAGCCTCTCTGGTGTCAAGTCTGATTTTGGAAAAAAAAAAAAAAAAATCCAAAATCAGACAGAGTGTTGACACCAGAGAGGCTAAGACTGCATTGACTCAGTGCGGTATTCAGCCTCTCTGGTGTCAAGTCTGATTTTGGAAAAAAAAAAAAAAAAATCCAAAATCAGACAGAGTGTTGACACCAGAGAGGCTAAGACCGCATTGACTCAGTGCGGTATTCAGCCTCTCTGGTGTCAAGTCTGATTTTGGAAAAAAAAAAAAAAAAATCCAAAATCAGACAGTGTTGAGACCAGAGAGGCTAAGACCGCATTGACTCAGTGCGGTATTCAGCCTCTCTGGTGTCAAGTCTGATTTTGGAAAAAAAAAAAAAAATCCAAAATCAGACAGAGTGTTGAGACCAGAGAGGCTAAGACCGCATTGACTCAGTGCGGTCTTCAGCCTCTCTGGTGTCAAGTCTGATTTTTGAAAAAAAAAAAAAAAATCCAAAATCAGACAGAGTGTTGAGACCAGAGAGGCTAAGACCGCATTGACTCAGTGCGGTATTCAGCCTCTCTGGTGTCAAGTCTGATTTTGGAAAAAAAAAATCCAAAATCAGACAGAGTGTTGACACCAGAGAGGCTAAGACCGCATTGACTCAGTGCGGTATTCAGCCTCTCTGGTGTCAAGTCTGATTTTTGAAAAAAAAAAAAAAAATCCAAAATCAGACAGAGTGTTGACACCAGAGAGGCTAAGACCGCATTGACTCAGTGCCGTATTCAGCCTCTCTGGTGTCAAGTCTGATTTTGGAAAAAAAAAAAAAAAAAATCCAAAATCAGACAGAGTGTTGAGACCAGAGAGGCTAAGACCGCATTGACTCAGTGCGGTATTCAGCCTCTCTGGTGTCAAGTCTGATTTTGGAAAAAAAAAAAAAAAATCCAAAATCAGACAGAGTGTTGAGACCAGAGAGGCTAAGACCGCATTGACTCAGTGCGGTCTTCAGCCTCTCTGGTGTCAAGTCTGATTTTGGAAAAAAAAAAAAAAAATCCAAAATCAGACAGAGTGTTGACACCAGAGAGGCTAAGACCGCATTGACTCAGTGCGGTATTCAGCCTCTTTGGTGTCAAGTCTGATTTTGAAAAAAATAAAAAATAATCCAAAATCAGACAGTGTTGAGACCAGAGAGGCTAAGACCGCATTGACTCAGTGCAGTATTCAGCCTCTGTGGTGTCAAGTCTGATTTTGGAAAAAAAAAAAAAAAAATCCAAAATCAGACAGAGTGTTGACACCAGAGAGGCTAAGACCGCATTGACTCAGTGCGGTATTCAGCCTCTCTGGTGTCAAGTCTAATTTTGGAAAAAAAAAAAAAAAAATCCAAAATCAGACAGAGTGTTGAGACCAGAGAGGCTAAGACCGCATTGACTCAGTGCGGTATTCAGCCTCTCTGGTGTCAAGTCTGATTTTGGAAGAAAAAAAAAAAAAATCCAAAATCAGACAGAGTGTTGAGACCAGAGAGGCTAAGACCGCATTGACTCAGTGCGGTATTCAGCCTCTCTGGTGTCAAGTCTGATTTTGGAAAAAAAAAAAAAAAATCCAAAATCAGACAGAGTGTTGACACCAGAGAGGCTAAGACCGCATTGACTCAGTGCGGTATTCAGCCTCTCTGGTGTCAAGTCTGATTTTGGAAAAAAAAAAAAAAAATCCAAAATCAGACAGAGTGTTGAGACCAGAGAGGCTAAGACCGCATTGACTCAGTGCGGTCTTCAGCCTCTCTGGTGTCAAGTCTGATTTTTCAAAAAAAAAAAAAAATCCAAAATCAGACAGAGTGTTGACACCAGAGAGGCTAAGACCGCATTGACTCAGTGCGGTATTCAGCCTCTCTGGTGTCAAGTCTGATTTTGGAAAAAAAAAAAAAAAATCCAAAATCAGACAGAGTGTTGAGACCAGAGAGGCTAAGACCGCATTGACTCAGTGCAGTATTCAGCCTCTCTGGTGTCAAGTCTGATTTTGGAAAAAAAAAAAAAAAATCCAAAATCAGACAGAGTGTTGACACCAGAGAGGCTAAGACCGCATTGACTCAGTGCGGTATTCAGCCTCTCTGGTGTCAAGTCTGATTTTGGAAAAAAAAAAAAAAAATCCAAAATCAGACAGAGTGTTGAGACCAGAGAGGCTAAGACCGCATTGACTCAGTGCGGTATTCAGCCTCTCTGGTGTCAAGTCTGATTTTGGAAAAAAAAAAAAAAATCCAAAATCAGACAGAGTGTTGAGACCAGAGAGGCTAAGACCGCATTGACTCAGTGCGGTATTCAGCCTCTCTGGTGTCAAGTCTGATTTTTGAACAAAAAAAAAAAAAATCCAAAATCAGACAGAGTGTTGACACCAGAGAGGCTAAGACCGCATTGACTCAGTGCGGTATTCAGCCTCTCTGGTGTCAAGTCTGATTTTGGAAAAAAAAAAAAAAATCCAAAATCAGACAGAGTGTTGACACCAGAGAGGCTAAGACTGCATTGACTCAGTGCGGTATTCAGCCTCTCTGGTGTCAAGTCTGATTTTGGAAAAAAAAAAAAAAAAATCCAAAATCAGACAGAGTGTTGAGACCAGAGAGGCTAAGACCACATTGACTCAGTGCGGTCTTCAGCCTCTCTGGTGTCAAGTCTGATTTTTGAAAAAAAAGAAAAAAAAATCCAAAATCAGACAGAGTGTTGAGACCAGAGAGGCTAAGACCGCATTGACTCAGTGCGGTATTCAGCCTCTCTGGTGTCAAGTCTGATTTTGGAAAAAAAAAAAAAAAAAATCCAAAATCAGACAGAGTGTTGACACCAGAGAGGCTAAGACCGCATTGACTCAGTGCGGTATTCAGCCTCTTTGGTGTCAAGTCTGATTTTGAAAAAAAAAAATAATAATCCAAAATCAGACAGTGTTGAGACCAGAGAGGCTAAGACCGCATTGACTCAGTGCAGTATTCAGCCTCTGTGGTGTCAAGTCTGATTTTGGAAAAAAAAAAAAAAAAATCCAAAATCAGACAGAGTGTTGACACCAGAGAGGCTAAGACCGCATTGACTCAGTGCGGTATTCAGCCTCTCTGGTGTCAAGTCTAATTTTGGAAAAAAAAAAAAAAAAAATCCAAAATCAGACAGAGTGTTGAGACCAGAGAGGCTAAGACCGCATTGACTCAGTGCGGTATTCAGCCTCTCTGGTGTCAAGTCTGATTTTGGAAGAAAAAAAAAAAAAATCCAAAATCAGACAGAGTGTTGAGACCAGAGAGGCTAAGACCGCATTGACTCAGTGCGGTATTCAGCCTCTCTGGTGTCAAGTCTGATTTTGGAAAAAAAAAAAAAAATCCAAAATCAGACAGAGTGTTGACACCAGAGAGGCTAAGACCGCATTGACTCAGTGCGGTATTCAGCCTCTCTGGTGTCAAGTCTGATTTTTGAAAAAAAAAAAAAAATCCAAAATCAGACAGAGTGTTGACACCAGAGAGGCTAAGACCGCATTGACTCAGTGCGGTATTCAGCCTCTCTGGTGTCAAGTCTGATTTTGGAAAAAAAAAAAAAAAAAATCCAAAATCAGACAGAGTGTTGAGACCAGAGAGGCTAAGACCGCATTGACTCAGTGCGGTCTTCAGCCTCTCTGGTGTCAAGTCTGATTTTTGAAAAAAAAAAAAAAATCCAAAATCAGACAGAGTGTTGACACCAGAGAGGCTAAGACCGCATTGACTCAGTGCGGTATTCAGCCTCTCTGGTGTCAAGTCTGATTTTAGAAAAAAAAAAAAAAAATCCAAAATCAGACAGAGTGTTGAGACCAGAGAGGCTAAGACCGCATTGACTCAGTGCGGTATTCAGCCTCTCTGGTGTCAAGTCTGATTTTGGAAAAAAAAAAAAAAAATCCAAAATCAGACAGAGTGTTGAGACCAGAGAGGCTAAGACCGCATTGACTCAGTGCAGTATTCAGCCTCTCTGGTGTCAAGTCTGATTTTGGAAAAAAAAAAAAAAAATCCAAAATCAGACAGAGTGTTGACACCAGAGAGGCTAAGACCGCATTGACTCAGTGCGGTATTCAGCCTCTCTGGTGTCAAGTCTGATTTTGGGAAAAAAAAAAAAAAATCCAAAATCAGACAGAGTGTTGAGACCAGAGAGGCTAAGACCGCATTGACTCAGTGCAGTATTCAGCCTCTGATTTTGGAAAAAAAAAAAAAAAATCCAAAATCAGACAGAGTGTTGACACCAGAGAGGCTAAGACCGCATTGACTCAGTGCGGTATTCAGCCTCTCTGGTGTCAAGTCTGATTTTTGAAAAAAAAGAAAAAAAAATCCAAAATCAGACAGAGTGTTGAGACCAGAGAGGCTAAGACCGCATTGACTCAGTGCGGTATTCAGCCTCTCTGGTGTCAAGTCTGATTTTGGGAAAAAAAAAAAAAAAAATCCAAAATCAGACAGAGTGTTGACACCAGAGAGGCTAAGACCGCATTGACTCAGTGCAGTATTCAGCCTCTCTGGTGTCAAGTCTGATTTTTGAAAAAAAAAAAAAAAATCCAAAATCAGACAGAGTGTTGACACCAGAGAGGCTAAGACCGCATTGACTCAGTGCGGTATTCAGCCTCTCTGGTGTCAAGTCTGATTTTGGAAAAAAAAAAAAAAAAATCCAAAATCAGACAGAGTGTTGAGACCAGAGAGGCTAAGACCGCATTGACTCAGTGCGGTATTCAGCCTCTCTGGTGTCAAGTCTGATTTTGGAAAAAAAAAAAAAAAAATCCAAAATCAGACAGAGTGTTGAGACCAGAGAGGCTAAGACCGCATTGACTCAGTGCGGTATTCAGCCTCTCTGGTGTCAAGTCTGATTTTGGAAAAAAAAAAAAAAAATCCAAAATCAGACAGAGTGTTGACACCAGAGAGGCTAAGACCGCATTGACTCAGTGCGGTATTCAGCCTCTCTGGTGTCAAGTCTGATTTTGGAAAAAAAAAAAAAAAATCCAAAATCAGACAGAGTGTTGACACCAGAGAGGCTAAGACTGCATTGACTCAGTGCGGTATTCAGCCTCTCTGGTGTCAAGTCTGATTTTGGAAAAAAAAAAAAAAAAAATCCAAAATCAGACAGAGTGTTGAGACCAGAGAGGCTAAGACCACATTGACTCAGTGCGGTCTTCAGCCTCTCTGGTGTCAAGTCTGATTTTTGAAAAAAAAGAAAAAAAAATCCAAAATCAGACAGAGTGTTGAGACCAGAGAGGCTAAGACCGCATTGACTCAGTGCGGTATTCAGCCTCTCTGGTGTCAAGTCTGATTTTGGAAAAAAAAAAAAAAAAAATCCAAAATCAGACAGAGTGTTGACACCAGAGAGGCTAAGACCGCATTGACTCAGTGCGGTATTCAGCCTCTTTGGTGTCAAGTCTGATTTTGAAAAAAAAAAATAATAATCCAAAATCAGACAGTGTTGAGACCAGAGAGGCTAAGACCGCATTGACTCAGTGCAGTATTCAGCCTCTGTGGTGTCAAGTCTGATTTTGGAAAAAAAAAAAAAAAAATCCAAAATCAGACAGAGTGTTGACACCAGAGAGGCTAAGACCGCATTGACTCAGTGCGGTATTCAGCCTCTCTGGTGTCAAGTCTGATTTTGGAAAAAAAAAAAAAAATCCAAAATCAGACAGAGTGTTGACACCAGAGAGGCTAAGACCGCATTGACTCAGTGCGGTATTCAGCCTCTCTGGTGTCAAGTCTGATTTTGGAAAAAAAAAAAAAAATCCAAAATCAGACAGAGTGTTGACACCAGAGAGGCTAAGACTGCATTGACTCAGTGCGGTATTCAGCCTCTCTGGTGTCAAGTCTGATTTTGGAAAAAAAAAAAAAAAAAATCCAAAATCAGACAGAGTGTTGAGACCAGAGAGGCTAAGACCACATTGACTCAGTGCGGTCTTCAGCCTCTCTGGTGTCAAGTCTGATTTTTGAAAAAAAAGAAAAAAAAATCCAAAATCAGACAGAGTGTTGAGACCAGAGAGGCTAAGACCGCATTGACTCAGTGCGGTATTCAGCCTCTCTGGTGTCAAGTCTGATTTTGGAAAAAAAAAAAAAAAAAATCCAAAATCAGACAGAGTGTTGACACCAGAGAGGCTAAGACCGCATTGACTCAGTGCGGTATTCAGCCTCTTTGGTGTCAAGTCTGATTTTGAAAAAAAAAAATAATAATCCAAAATCAGACAGTGTTGAGACCAGAGAGGCTAAGACCGCATTGACTCAGTGCAGTATTCAGCCTCTGTGGTGTCAAGTCTGATTTTGGAAAAAAAAAAAAAAAAATCCAAAATCAGACAGAGTGTTGACACCAGAGAGGCTAAGACCGCATTGACTCAGTGCGGTATTCAGCCTCTCTGGTGTCAAGTCTAATTTTGGAAAAAAAAAAAAAAAAATCCAAAATCAGACAGAGTGTTGAGACCAGAGAGGCTAAGACCGCATTGACTCAGTGCGGTATTCAGCCTCTCTGGTGTCAAGTCTGATTTTGGAAGAAAAAAAAAAAAAATCCAAAATCAGACAGAGTGTTGAGACCAGAGAGGCTAAGACCGCATTGACTCAGTGCGGTATTCAGCCTCTCTGGTGTCAAGTCTGATTTTGGAAAAAAAAAAAAAAATCCAAAATCAGACAGAGTGTTGACACCAGAGAGGCTAAGACCGCATTGACTCAGTGCGGTATTCAGCCTCTCTGGTGTCAAGTCTGATTTTGGAAAAAAAAAAAAAAAAATCCAAAATCAGACAGAGTGTTGAGACCAGAGAGGCTAAGACCGCATTGACTCAGTGCGGTCTTCAGCCTCTCTGGTGTCAAGTCTGATTTTTGAAAAAAAAAAAAAAATCCAAAATCAGACAGAGTGTTGACACCAGAGAGGCTAAGACCGCATTGACTCAGTGCGGTATTCAGCCTCTCTGGTGTCAAGTCTGATTTTAGAAAAAAAAAAAAAAAATCCAAAATCAGACAGAGTGTTGAGACCAGAGAGGCTAAGACCGCATTGACTCAGTGCGGTATTCAGCCTCTCTGGTGTCAAGTCTGATTTTGGAAAAAAAAAAAAAAAATCCAAAATCAGACAGAGTGTTGAGACCAGAGAGGCTAAGACCGCATTGACTCAGTGCAGTATTCAGCCTCTCTGGTGTCAAGTCTGATTTTGGAAAAAAAAAAAAAAAATCCAAAATCAGACAGAGTGTTGACACCAGAGAGGCTAAGACCGCATTGACTCAGTGCGGTATTCAGCCTCTCTGGTGTCAAGTCTGATTTTGGGAAAAAAAAAAAAAAATCCAAAATCAGACAGAGTGTTGAGACCAGAGAGGCTAAGACCGCATTGACTCAGTGCAGTATTCAGCCTCTGATTTTGGAAAAAAAAAAAAAAAAATCCAAAATCAGACAGAGTGTTGACACCAGAGAGGCTAAGACCGCATTGACTCAGTGCGGTATTCAGCCTCTCTGGTGTCAAGTCTGATTTTGGAAAAAAAAAAAAAAAAAAATCCAAAATCAGACAGAGTGTTGACACCAGAGAGGCTAAGACCGCATTGACTCAGTGCGGTATTCAGCCTCTCTGGTGTCAAGTCTGATTTTGGAAAAAAAAAAAAAAAATCCAAAATCAGACAGAGTGTTGAGACCAGAGAGGCTAAGACCGCATTGACTCAGTGCAGTATTCAGCCTCTCTGGTGTCAAGTCTGATTTTGGAAAAAAAAAAAAAAAATCCAAAATCAGACAGAGTGTTGAGACCAGAGAGGCTAAGACCGCATTGACTCAGTGCAATATTCAGCCTCTCTGGTGTCAAGTCTGATTTTGAAAAAAAAAAAAAAAAAAAAAAATCCAAAATCAGACAGAGTGTTGACACCAGAGAGGCTAAGACCGCATTGACTCAGTGCGGTATTCAGCCTCTCTGGTGTCAAGTCTGATTTTGGAAAAAAAAAAAAAAAAATCCAAAATCAGACAGAGTGTTGAGACCAGAGAGGCTAAGACCGCATTGACTCAGTGCGGTATTCAGCCTCTCTGGTGTCAAGTCTGATTTTTGAAAAAAAAGAAAAAAAAATCCAAAATCAGACAGAGTGTTGAGACCAGAGAGGCTAAGACCGCATTGACTCAGTGCGGTATTCAGCCTCTCTGGTGTCAAGTCTGATTTTGGGAAAAAAAAAAAAAAAATCCAAAATCAGACAGAGTGTTGACACCAGAGAGGCTAAGACCGCATTGACTCAGTGCAGTATTCAGCCTCTCTGGTGTCAAGTCTGATTTTTGAAAAAAAAAAAAAAAATCCAAAATCAGACAGAGTGTTGACACCAGAGAGGCTAAGACCGCATTGACTCAGTGCGGTATTCAGCCTCTCTGGTGTCAAGTCTGATTTTGGAAAAAAAAAAAAAAAAATCCAAAATCAGACAGAGTGTTGAGACCAGAGAGGCTAAGACCGCATTGACTCAGTGCGGTATTCAGCCTCTCTGGTGTCAAGTCTGATTTTGGAAAAAAAAAAAAAAAATCCAAAATCAGACAGAGTGTTGAGACCAGAGAGGCTAAGACCGCATTGACTCAGTGCGGTCTTCAGCCTCTCTGGTGTCAAGTCTGATTTTGGAAAAAAAAAAAAAAAATCCAAAATCAGACAGAGTGTTGACACCAGAGAGGCTAAGACCGCATTGACTCAGTGCGGTATTCAGCCTCTCTGGTGTCAAGTCTAATTTTGGAAAAAAAAAAAAAAAAATCCAAAATCAGACAGAGTGTTGAGACCAGAGAGGCTAAGACCGCATTGACTCAGTGCGGTATTCAGCCTCTCTGGTGTCAAGTCTGAGTTTGGAAGAAAAAAAAAAAAAATCCAAAATCAGACAGAGTGTTGAGACCAGAGAGGCTAAGACCGCATTGACTCAGTGCGGTATTCAGCCTCTCTGGTGTCAAGTCTGATTTTGGAAAAAAAAAAAAAAATCCAAAATCAGACAGAGTGTTGACACCAGAGAGGCTAAGACCGCATTGACTCAGTGCGGTATTCAGCCTCTCTGGTGTCAAGTCTGATTTTGGAAAAAAAAAAAAAAAAATCCAAAATCAGACAGAGTGTTGAGACCAGAGAGGCTAAGACTGCATTGACTCAGTGCGGTCTTCAGCCTCTCTGGTGTCAAGTCTGATTTTTGAAAAAAAAAAAAAAATCCAAAATCAGACAGAGTGTTGACACCAGAGAGGCTAAGACCGCATTGACTCAGTGCGGTATTCAGCCTCTCTGGTGTCAAGTCTGATTTTAGAAAAAAAAAAAAAAAATCCAAAATCAGACAGAGTGTTGAGACCAGAGAGGCTAAGACCGCATTGACTCAGTGCGGTATTCAGCCTCTCTGGTGTCAAGTCTGATTTTGGAAAAAAAAAAAAAAAATCCAAAATCAGACAGAGTGTTGAGACCAGAGAGGCTAAGACCGCATTGACTCAGTGCAGTATTCAGCCTCTCTGGTGTCAAGTCTGATTTTGGAAAAAAAAAAAAAAAAATCCAAAATCAGACAGAGTGTTGACACCAGAGAGGCTAAGACCGCATTGACTCAGTGCGGTATTCAGCCTCTCTGGTGTCAAGTCTGATTTTGGAAAAAAAAAAAAAAAATCCAAAATCAGACAGAGTGTTGAGACCAGAGAGGCTAAGACCGCATTGACTCAGTGCAGTATTCAGCCTCTGATTTTGGAAAAAAAAAAAAAAAAATCCAAAATCAGACAGAGTGTTGACACCAGAGAGGCTAAGACCGCATTGACTCAGTGCGGTATTCAGCCTCTCTGGTGTCAAGTCTGATTTTGGAAAAAAAAAAAAAAAAAAATCCAAAATCAGACAGAGTGTTGACACCAGAGAGGCTAAGACCGCATTGACTCAGTGCGGTATTCAGCCTCTCTGGTGTCAAGTCTGATTTTGGAAAAAAAAAAAAAAAATCCAAAATCAGACAGAGTGTTGAGACCAGAGAGGCTAAGACCGCATTGACTCAGTGCGGTCTTCAGCCTCTCTGGTGTCAAGTCTGATTTTTGAAAAAAAAAAAAAAAATCCAAAATCAGACAGAGTGTTGACACCAGAGAGGCTAAGACCGCATTGACTCAGTGCGGTATTCAGCCTCTCTGGTGTCAAGTCTGATTTTTGAAAAAAAAAAAAAAATCCAAAATCAGACAGAGTGTTGACACCAGAGAGGCTAAGACCGCATTGACTCAGTGCGGTATTCAGCCTCTCTGGTGTCAAGTCTGATTTTAGAAAAAAAAAAAAAAAATCCAAAATCAGACAGAGTGTTGAGACCAGAGAGGCTAAGACCGCATTGACTCAGTGCGGTATTCAGCCTCTCTGGTGTCAAGTCTGATTTTGGAAAAAAAAAAAAAAAATCCAAAATCAGACAGAGTGTTGAGACCAGAGAGGCTAAGACCGCATTGACTCAGTGCAGTATTCAGCCTCTCTGGTGTCAAGTCTGATTTTGGAAAAAAAAAAAAAAAATCCAAAATCAGACAGAGTGTTGAGACCAGAGAGGCTAAGACTGCATTGACTCAGTGCGGTCTTCAGCCTCTCTGGTGTCAAGTCTGATTTTTGAAAAAAAAAAAAAAATCCAAAATCAGACAGAGTGTTGACACCAGAGAGGCTAAGACCGCATTGACTCAGTGCGGTATTCAGCCTCTCTGGTGTCAAGTCTGATTTTAGAAAAAAAAAAAAAAAATCCAAAATCAGACAGAGTGTTGAGACCAGAGAGGCTAAGACCGCATTGACTCAGTGCGGTATTCAGCCTCTCTGGTGTCAAGTCTGATTTTGGAAAAAAAAAAAAAAAATCCAAAATCAGACAGAGTGTTGAGACCAGAGAGGCTAAGACCGCATTGACTCAGTGCAGTATTCAGCCTCTCTGGTGTCAAGTCTGATTTTGGAAAAAAAAAAAAAAAATCCAAAATCAGACAGAGTGTTGACACCAGAGAGGCTAAGACCGCATTGACTCAGTGCGGTATTCAGCCTCTCTGGTGTCAAGTCTGATTTTGGAAAAAAAAAAAAAAAATCCAAAATCAGACAGAGTGTTGAGACCAGAGAGGCTAAGACCGCATTGACTCAGTGCAGTATTCAGCCTCTGATTTTGGAAAAAAAAAAAAAAAAATCCAAAATCAGACAGAGTGTTGACACCAGAGAGGCTAAGACCGCATTGACTCAGTGCGGTATTCAGCCTCTCTGGTGTCAAGTCTGATTTTTGAAAAAAAAAAAAAAATCCAAAATCAGACAGAGTGTTGACACCAGAGAGGCTAAGACCGCATTGACTCAGTGCGGTATTCAGCCTCTCTGGTGTCAAGTCTGATTTTGGAAAAAAAAAAAAAAAATCCAAAATCAGACAGAGTGTTGAGACCAGAGAGGCTAAGACCGCATTGACTCAGTGCAATATTCAGCCTCTCTGGTGTCAAGTCTGATTTTGAAAAAAAAAAAAAAAAAAAAAATCCAAAATCAGACAGAGTGTTGACACCAGAGAGGCTAAGACCGCATTGACTCAGTGCGGTATTCAGCCTCTCTGGTGTCAAGTCTGATTTTGGAAAAAAAAAAAAAAAAATCCAAAATCAGACAGAGTGTTGAGACCAGAGAGGCTAAGACCGCATTGACTCAGTGCGGTATTCAGCCTCTCTGGTGTCAAGTCTGATTTTTGAAAAAAAAGAAAAAAAAATCCAAAATCAGACAGAGTGTTGAGACCAGAGAGGCTAAGACCGCATTGACTCAGTGCGGTATTCAGCCTCTCTGGTGTCAAGTCTGATTTTGGGAAAAAAAAAAAAAAAATCCAAAATCAGACAGAGTGTTGACACCAGAGAGGCTAAGACCGCATTGACTCAGTGCAGTATTCAGCCTCTCTGGTGTCAAGTCTGATTTTTGAAAAAAAAAAAAAAAATCCAAAATCAGACAGAGTGTTGACACCAGAGAGGCTAAGACCGCATTGACTCAGTGCGGTATTCAGCCTCTCTGGTGTCAAGTCTGATTTTGGAAAAAAAAAAAAAAAAATCCAAAATCAGACAGAGTGTTGAGACCAGAGAGGCTAAGACCGCATTGACTCAGTGCGGTATTCAGCCTCTCTGGTGTCAAGTCTGATTTTGGAAAAAAAAAAAAAAAAATCCAAAATCAGACAGAGTGTTGAGACCAGAGAGGCTAAGACCGCATTGACTCAGTGCGGTATTCAGCCTCTCTGGTGTCAAGTCTGATTTTGGAAAAAAAAAAAAAAAATCCAAAATCAGACAGAGTGTTGAGACCAGAGAGGCTAAGACCGCATTGACTCAGTGCAGTATTCAGCCTCTCTGGTGTCAAGTCTGATTTTGGAAAAAAAAAAAAAAAATCCAAAATCAGACAGAGTGTTGACACCAGAGAGGCTAAGACCGCATTGACTCAGTGCGGTATTCAGCCTCTCTGGTGTCAAGTCTGATTTTGGGAAAAAAAAAAAAAAATCCAAAATCAGACAGAGTGTTGAGACCAGAGAGGCTAAGACCGCATTGACTCAGTGCAGTATTCAGCCTCTGATTTTGGAAAAAAAAAAAAAAAAATCCAAAATCAGACAGAGTGTTGACACCAGAGAGGCTAAGACCGCATTGACTCAGTGCGGTATTCAGCCTCTCTGGTGTCAAGTCTGATTTTGGAAAAAAAAAAAAAAAAAATCCAAAATCAGACAGAGTGTTGACACCAGAGAGGCTAAGACCGCATTGACTCAGTGCGGTATTCAGCCTCTCTGGTGTCAAGTCTGATTTTGGAAAAAAAAAAAAAAAATCCAAAATCAGACAGAGTGTTGAGACCAGAGAGGCTAAGACCGCATTGACTCAGTGCAGTATTCAGCCTCTCTGGTGTCAAGTCTGATTTTGGAAAAAAAAAAAAAAAATCCAAAATCAGACAGAGTGTTGAGACCAGAGAGGCTAAGACCGCATTGACTCAGTGCAATATTCAGCCTCTCTGGTGTCAAGTCTGATTTTGAAAAAAAAAAAAAAAAAAAAAATCCAAAATCAGACAGAGTGTTGACACCAGAGAGGCTAAGACCGCATTGACTCAGTGCGGTATTCAGCCTCTCTGGTGTCAAGTCTGATTTTGGAAAAAAAAAAAAAAAAATCCAAAATCAGACAGAGTGTTGAGACCAGAGAGGCTAAGACCGCATTGACTCAGTGCGGTATTCAGCCTCTCTGGTGTCAAGTCTGATTTTTGAAAAAAAAGAAAAAAAAATCCAAAATCAGACAGAGTGTTGAGACCAGAGAGGCTAAGACCGCATTGACTCAGTGCGGTATTCAGCCTCTCTGGTGTCAAGTCTGATTTTGGGAAAAAAAAAAAAAAAATCCAAAATCAGACAGAGTGTTGACACCAGAGAGGCTAAGACCGCATTGACTCAGTGCAGTATTCAGCCTCTCTGGTGTCAAGTCTGATTTTTGAAAAAAAAAAAAAAAATCCAAAATCAGACAGAGTGTTGACACCAGAGAGGCTAAGACCGCATTGACTCAGTGCGGTATTCAGCCTCTCTGGTGTCAAGTCTGATTTTGGAAAAAAAAAAAAAAAAATCCAAAATCAGACAGAGTGTTGAGACCAGAGAGGCTAAGACCACATTGACTCAGTGCGGTCTTCAGCCTCTCTGGTGTCAAGTCTGATTTTTGAAAAAAAAGAAAAAAAAATCCAAAATCAGACAGAGTGTTGAGACCAGAGAGGCTAAGACCGCATTGACTCAGTGCGGTATTCAGCCTCTCTGGTGTCAAGTCTGATTTTGGAAAAAAAAAAAAAAAAAATCCAAAATCAGACAGAGTGTTGACACCAGAGAGGCTAAGACCGCATTGACTCAGTGCGGTATTCAGCCTCTTTGGTGTCAAGTCTGATTTTGAAAAAAAATAATAATAATCCAAAATCAGACAGTGTTGAGACCAGAGAGGCTAAGACCGCATTGACTCAGTGCAGTATTCAGCCTCTGTGGTGTCAAGTCTGATTTTGGAAAAAAAAAAAAAAAAATCCAAAATCAGACAGAGTGTTGACACCAGAGAGGCTAAGACCGCATTGACTCAGTGCGGTATTCAGCCTCTCTGGTGTCAAGTCTAATTTTGGAAAAAAAAAAAAAAAAATCCAAAATCAGACAGAGTGTTGAGACCAGAGAGGCTAAGACCGCATTGACTCAGTGCGGTATTCAGCCTCTCTGGTGTCAAGTCTGATTTTGGAAGAAAAAAAAAAAAATCCAAAATCAGACAGAGTGTTGAGACCAGAGAGGCTAAGACCGCATTGACTCAGTGCGGTATTCAGCCTCTCTGGTGTCAAGTCTGATTTTGGAAAAAAAAAAAAAAAATCCAAAATCAGACAGAGTGTTGACACCAGAGAGGCTAAGACCGCATTGACTCAGTGCGGTATTCAGCCTCTCTGGTGTCAAGTCTGATTTTGGAAAAAAAAAAAAAAAAAATCCAAAATCAGACAGAGTGTTGAGACCAGAGAGGCTAAGACCGCAT
This sequence comes from Poromitra crassiceps, assembly GCF_964638095.1. Taxonomy (NCBI): domain Eukaryota; kingdom Metazoa; phylum Chordata; class Actinopteri; order Beryciformes; family Melamphaidae; genus Poromitra; species Poromitra crassiceps. Next base: position 221,922 of record NW_028152100.1, read on the forward strand.
TGACTCAGTGCGGTCTTCAGCCTCTCTGGTGTCAAGTCTGATTTTTGAAAAAAAAAAAAAAAATCCAAAATCAGACAGAGTGTTGACACCAGAGAGGCTAAGACCGCATTGACTCAGTGCGGTATTCAGCCTCTCTGGTGTCAAGTCTGATTTTAGAAAAAAAAAAAAAAAATCCAAAATCAGACAGAGTGTTGAGACCAGAGAGGCTAAGACCGCATTGACTCAGTGCGGTATTCAGCCTCTCTGGTGTCAAGTCTGATTTTGGAAAAAAAAAAAAAAAATCCAAAATCAGACAGAGTGTTGAGACCAGAGAGGCTAAGACCGCATTGACTCAGTGCAGTATTCAGCCTCTCTGGTGTCAAGTCTGATTTTGGAAAAAAAAAAAAAAAATCCAAAATCAGACAGAGTGTTGACACCAGAGAGGCTAAGACCGCATTGACTCAGTGCGGTATTCAGCCTCTCTGGTGTCAAGTCTGATTTTGGAGAAAAAAAAAAAAAAATCCAAAATCAGACAGAGTGTTGAGACCAGAGAGGCTAAGACCGCATTGACTCAGTGCGGTATTCAGCCTCTCTGGTGTCAAGTCTGATTTTGAAAAAAAAAAAAAAAAATCCAAAATCAGACAGAGTGTTGACACCAGAGAGGCTAAGACCGCATTGACTCAGTGCGGTATTCAGCCTCTCTGGTGTCAAGTCTGATTTTGGAAAAAAAAAAAAAAAAAATCCAAAATCAGACAGAGTGTTGAGACCAGAGAGGCTAAGACCGCATTGACTCAGTGCGGTATTCAGCCTCTCTGGTGTCAAGTCTGATTTTGGAAAAAAAAAAAAAAAAATCCAAAATCAGACAGAGTGTTGACCCCAGAGAGGCTAAGACCGCATTGACTCAGTGCGGTATTCAGCCTCTCTGGTGTCAAGTCTGATTTTGGAAAAAAAAAAAAAAAAATCCAAAATCAGACAGAGTGTTGAGACCAGAGAGGCTAAGACCGCATTGACTCAGTGCGGTATTCAGCCTCTCTGGTGTCAAGTCTGATTTTGGAAAAAAAAAAAAAAAAATCCAAAATCAGACAGAGTGTTGACACCAGAGAGGCTAAGACCGCATTGACTCAGTGCGGTATTCAGCCTCTGGTGTCAAGTCTGATTTTGGAAAAAAAAAAAAAAAAATCCAAAATCAGACAGAGTGTTGAGACCAGAGAGGCTAAGACCGCATTGACTCAGTGCGGTATTCAGCCTCTCTGGTGTCAAGTCTGATTTTGAAAAAAAAAAAAAAAAATCCAAAATCAGACAGAGTGTTGACACCAGAGAGGCTAAGACCGCATTGACTCAGTGCGGTATTCAGCCTCTCTGGTGTCAAGTCTGATTTTTGAAAAAAAAAAAAAAAAATCCAAAATCAGACAGAGTGTTGACACCAGAGAGGCTAAGACCGCATTGACTCAGTGCGGTATTCAGCCTCTCTGGTGTCAAGTCTGATTTAAAAAAAAAAAAAAAATCCAAAATCAGACAGAGTGTTGACACCAGAGAGGCTAAGACCGCATTGACTCAGTGCGGTATTCAGCCTCTCTGGTGTCAAGTCTGATTTTTGAAAAAAAAAAAAAAAATCCAAAATCAGACAGAGTGTTGACACCAGAAAGGCTAAGACCGCATTGACTCAGTGCGGTATTCAGCCTCTCTGGTGTCAAGTCTGATTTTGGAAAAAAAAAAAAAAAATCCAAAATCAGACAGAGTGTTGAGACCAGAGAGGCTAAGACCGCATTGACTCAGTGCGGTTTTCAGCCTCTCTGGTGTCAAGTCTGATTTTGAAAAAAAAAAAAAAAAATCCAAAATCAGACAGAGTGTTGACACCAGAGAGGCTAAGACCGCATTGACTCAGTGCGGTATTCAGCCTCTCTGGTGTCAAGTCTGATTTTGAAAAAAAAAAAAAAAAAATCCAAAATCAGACAGAGTGTTGACACCAGAGAGGCTAAGACCGCATTGACTCAGTGCGGTATTCAGCCTCTGGTGTCAAGTCTGATTTTGGAAAAAAAAAAAAAAAAATCCAAAATCAGACAGAGTGTTGAGACCAGAGAGGCTAAGACCGCATTGACTCAGTGCGGTATTCAGCCTCTCTGGTGTCAAGTCTGATTTTGAAAAAAAAAAAAAAAAAATCCAAAATCAGACAGAGTGTTGACACCAGAGAGGCTAAGACTGCATTGACTCAGTGCGGTATTCAGCCTCTCTGGTATCAAGTCTGATTTTGAAAAAAAAAAAAAAAAATCCAAAATCAGACAGAGTGTTGACACCAGAGAGGCTAAGACCGCATTGACTCAGTGCGGTATTCAGCCTCTCTGGTGTCAAGTCTGATTTTGGAAAAAAAAAAAAAAAAATCCAAAATCAGACAGAGTGTTGAGACCAGAGAGGCTAAGACCGCATTGACTCAGTGCGGTATTCAGCCTCTCTGGTGTCAAGTCTGATTTTGGAAAAAAAAAAAAAAAAAATCCAAAATCAGACAGAGTGTTGACACCAGAGAGGCTAAGACCGCATTGACTCAGTGCGGTATTCAGCCTCTCTGGTGTCAAGTCTGATTTTGGAAAAAAAAAAAAAAAAATCCAAAATCAGACAGAGTGTTGACACCAGAGAGGCTAAGACCGCATTGACTCAGTGCGGTATTCAGCCTCTGGTGTCAAGTCTGATTTTGGAAAAAAAAAAAAAAAAATCCAAAATCAGACAGAGTGTTGAGACCAGAGAGGCTAAGACCGCATTGACTCAGTGCGGTATTCAGCCTCTCTGGTGTCAAGTCTGATTTTGGAAAAAAAAAAAAAAAAAATCCAAAATCAGACAGAGTGTTGAGACCAGAGAGGCTAAGACCGCATTGACTCAGTGCGGTATTCAGCCTCTCTGGTGTCAAGTCTGATTTTGGAAAAAAAAAAAAAAAAATCCAAAATCAGACAGAGTGTTGACACCAGAGAGGCTAAGACCGCATTGACTCAGTGCGGTATTCAGCCTCTCTGGTGTCAAGTCTGATTTTGGAAAAAAAAAAAAAAAAATCCAAAATCAGACAGAGTGTTGAGACCAGAGAGGCTAAGACCGCATTGACTCAGTGCGGTTTTCAGCCTCTCTGGTGTCAAGTCTGATTTTGAAAAAAAAAAAAAAAAATCCAAAATCAGACAGAGTGTTGACACCAGAGAGGCTAAGACCGCATTGACTCAGTGCGGTATTCAGCCTCTCTGGTGTCAAGTCTGATTTTGGAGAAAAAAAAAAAAAAAATCCAAAATCAGACAGAGTGTTGAGACCAGAGAGGCTAAGACCGCATTGACTCAGTGCGGTATTCAGCCTCTCTGGTGTCAAGTCTGATTTTGGAAAAAAAAAAAAAAAAAATCCAAAATCAGACAGAGTGTTGAGACCAGAGAGGCTAAGACCGCATTGACTCAGTGCGGTATTCAGCCTCTCTGGTGTCAAGTCTGATTTTGGAAAAAAAAAAAAAAAAATCCAAAATCAGACAGAGTGTTGACACCAGAGAGGCTAAGACCGCATTGACTCAGTGCGGTATTCAGCCTCTCTGGTGTCAAGTCTGATTTTGGAAAAAAAAAAAAAAAAATCCAAAATCAGACAGAGTGTTGAGACCAGAGAGGCTAAGACCGCATTGACTCAGTGCGGTATTCAGCCTCTCTGGTGTCAAGTCTGATTTTGGAAAAAAAAAAAAAAAAATCCAAAATCAGACAGAGTGTTGACACCAGAGAGGCTAAGACCGCATTGACTCAGTGCGGTATTCAGCCTCTGGTGTCAAGTCTGATTTTGGAAAAAAAAAAAAAAAATCCAAAATCAGACAGAGTGTTGAGACCAGAGAGGCTAAGACCGCATTGACTCAGTGCGGTATTCAGCCTCTCTGGTGTCAAGTCTGATTTTGAAAAAAAAAAAAAAAAATCCAAAATCAGACAGAGTGTTGACACCAGAGAGGCTAAGACCGCATTGACTCAGTGCGGTATTCAGCCTCTCTGGTGTCAAGTCTGATTTTTGAAAAAAAAAAAAAAAATCCAAAATCAGACAGAGTGTTGACACCAGAGAGGCTAAGACCGCATTGACTCAGTGCGGTATTCAGCCTCTCTGGTGTCAAGTCTGATTTTGAAAAAAAAAAAAAAAAATCCAAAATCAGACAGAGTGTTGACACCAGAGAGGCTAAGACCGCATTGACTCAGTGCGGTATTCAGCCTCTCTGGTGTCAAGTCTGATTTTTGAAAAAAAAAAAAAAAATCCAAAATCAGACAGAGTGTTGACACCAGAGAGGCTAAGACCGCATTGACTCAGTGCGGTATTCAGCCTCTCTGGTGTCAAGTCTGATTTTGGAAAAAAAAAAAAAAAATCCAAAATCAGACAGAGTGTTGAGACCAGAGAGGCTAAGACCGCATTGACTCAGTGCGGTATTCAGCCTCTCTGGTGTCAAGTCTGATTTTGAAAAAAAAAAAAAAAAAATCCAAAATCAGACAGAGTGTTGACACCAGAGAGGCTAAGACCGCATTGACTCAGTGCGGTATTCAGCCTCTCTGGTGTCAAGTCTGATTTTGGAGAAAAAAAAAAAAAAATCCAAAATCAGACAGAGTGTTGAGACCAGAGAGGCTAAGACCGCATTGACTCAGTGCGGTATTCAGCCTCTCTGGTGTCAAGTCTGATTTTGAAAAAAAAAAAAAAAAATCCAAAATCAGACAGAGTGTTGACACCAGAGAGGCTAAGACCGCATTGACTCAGTGCGGTATTCAGCCTCTCTGGTGTCAAGTCTGATTTTGGAAAAAAAAAAAAAAAAAATCCAAAATCAGACAGAGTGTTGAGACCAGAGAGGCTAAGACCGCATTGACTCAGTGCGGTATTCAGCCTCTCTGGTGTCAAGTCTGATTTTGGAAAAAAAAAAAAAAAATCCAAAATCAGACAGAGTGTTGACACCAGAGAGGCTAAGACCGCATTGACTCAGTGCGGTATTCAGCCTCTCTGGTGTCAAGTCTGATTTTGGAAAAAAAAAAAAAAAATCCAAAATCAGACAGAGTGTTGAGACCAGAGAGGCTAAGACCGCATTGACTCAGTGCGGTATTCAGCCTCTCTGGTGTCAAGTCTGATTTTGGAAAAAAAAAAAAAAAAATCCAAAATCAGAAAGAGTGTTGACACCAGAGAGGCTAAGACCGCATTGACTCAGTGCGGTATTCAGCCTCTGGTGTCAAGTCTGATTTTGAAAAAAAAAAAAAAATCCAAAATCAGACAGAGTGTTGAGACCAGAGAGGCTAAGACCGCATTGACTCAGTGCGGTATTCAGCCTCTCTGGTGTCAAGTCTGATTTTGAAAAAAAAAAAAAAAAAATCCAAAATCAGACAGAGTGTTGACACCAGAGAGGCTAAGACCGCATTGACTCAGTGCGGTATTCAGCCTCTCTGGTGTCAAGTCTGATTTTTGAAAAAAAAAAAAAAATCCAAAATCAGACAGAGTGTTGACACCAGAGAGGCTAAGACCGCATTGACTCAGTGCGGTATTCAGCCTCTCTGGTGTCAAGTCTGATTTAAAAAAAAAAAAAAAAATCCAAAATCAGACAGAGTGTTGACACCAGAGAGGCTAAGACCGCATTGACTCAGTGCGGTATTCAGCCTCTCTGGTGTCAAGTCTGATTTTGAAAAAAAAAAAAAAAATCCAAAATCAGACAGAGTGTTGACACCAGAAAGGCTAAGACCGCATTGACTCAGTGCGGTATTCAGCCTCTCTGGTGTCAAGTCTGATTTTGGAAAAAAAAAAAAAAAATCCAAATCAGACAGAGTGTTGAGACCAGAGAGGCTAAGACCGCATTGACTCAGTGCGGTATTCAGCCTCTCTGGTGTCAAGTCTGATTTTGGAAAAAAAAAAAAAAAAAATCCAAAATCAGACAGAGTGTTGACACCAGAGAGGCTAAGACCGCATTGACTCAGTGCGGTATTCAGCCTCTGGTGTCAAGTCTGATTTTGGAAAAAAAAAAAAAAAAAATCCAAAATCAGACAGAGTGTTGAGACCAGAGAGGCTAAGACCGCATTGACTCAGTGCGGTATTCAGCCTCTCTGGTGTCAAGTCTGATTTTGAAAAAAAAAAAAAAAAATCCAAAATCAGACAGAGTGTTGACACCAGAGAGGCTAAGACCGCATTGACTCAGTGCGGTATTCAGCCTCTCTGGTGTCAAGTCATTTTGAAAAAAAAAAAAAAAAAAATCCAAAATCAGACAGAGTGTTGACACCAGAGAGGCTAAGACCGCATTGACTCAGTGCGGTATTCAGCCTCTCTGGTGTCAAGTCTGATTTTGGAAAAAAAAAAAAAAAAATCCAAAATCAGACAGAGTGTTGAGACCAGAGAGGCTAAGACCGCATTGACTCAGTGCGGTATTCAGCCTCTCTGGTGTCAAGTCTGATTTTGGAAAAAAAAAAAAAAAAATCCAAAATCAGACAGAGTGTTGACACCAGAGAGGCTAAGACCGCATTGACTCAGTGCGGTATTCAGCCTCTCTGGTGTCAAGTCTGATTTTGGAAAAAAAAAAAAAAAAAAAATCCAAAATCAGACAGAGTGTTGACACCAGAGAGGCTAAGACCGCATTGACTCAGTGCGGTATTCAGCCTCTCTGGTGTCAAGTCTGATTTTGGAAAAAAAAAAAAAAAAAATCCAAAATCAGACAGAGTGTTGAGACCAGAGAGGCTAAGACCGCATTGACTCAGTGCGGTATTCAGCCTCTCTTGGTGTCAAGTCTGATTTTGGAAAAAAAAAAAAAAAAATCCAAAATCAGACAGAGTGTTGACACCAGAGAGGCTAAGACCGCATTGACTCAGTGCGGTATTCAGCCTCTCTGGTGTCAAGTCTGATTTTGGAAAAAAAAAAAAAAAAATCCAAAATCAGACAGAGTGTTGAGACCAGAGAGGCTAAGACCGCATTGACTCAGTGCGGTATTCAGCCTCTCTGGTGTCAAGTCTGATTTTGGAAAAAAAAAAAAAAAAATCCAAAATCAGACAGAGTGTTGAGACCAGAGAGGCTAAGACCGCATTGACTCAGTGCGGTATTCAGCCTCTGGTGTCAAGTCTGATTTTGGAAAAAAAAAAAAAAAAAATCCCAAAATCAGACAGAGTGTTGACACCAGAGAGGCTAAGACCGCATTGACTCAGTGCGGTATTCAGCCTCTGGTGTCAAGTCTGATTTTGGAAAAAAAAAAAAAAAAATCCAAAATCAGACAGAGTGTTGAGACCAGAGAGGCTAAGACGCATTGACTCAGTGCGGTATTCAGCCTCTCTGGTGTCAAGTCTGATTTTGAAAAAAAAAAAAAAAAATCCAAAATCAGACAGAGTGTTGACACCAGAGAGGCTAAGACCGCATTGACTCAGTGCGGTATTCAGCCTCTCTGGTGTCAAGTCTGATTTAAAAAAAAAAAAAAAAAAATCCAAAATCAGACAGAGTGTTGACACCAGAGAGGCTAAGACCGCATTGACTCAGTGCGGTATTCAGCCTCTCTGGTGTCAAGTCTGATTTTAAAAAAAAAAAAAAAATCCAAAATCAGACAGAGTGTTGAGCACCAGAGAGGCTAAGACCGCATTGACTCAGTGCGGTATTCAGCCTCTCTGGTGTCAAGTCTGATTTTGAAAAAAAAAAAAAAATCCAAAATCAGACAGAGTGTTGACACCAGAAAGGCTAAGACCGCATTGACTCAGTGCGGTATTCAGCCTCTCTGGTGTCAAGTCTGATTTTGGAAAAAAAAAAAAAAAATCCAAAATCAGACAGAGTGTTGAGACCAGAGAGGCTAAGACCGCATTGACTCAGTGCGGTATTCAGCCTCTCTGGTGTCAAGTCTGATTTTGGAAAAAAAAAAAAAAAATCCAAAATCAGACAGAGTGTTGACACCAGAGAGGCTAAGACCGCATTGACTCAGTGCGGTATTCAGCCTCTCTGGTGTCAAGTCTGATTTTGGAAAAAAAAAAAAAAAAAAATCCAAAATCAGACAGAGTGTTGAGACCAGAGAGGCTAAGACCGCATTGACTCAGTGCGGTATTCAGCCTCTCTGGTGTCAAGTCTGATTTTGAAAAAAAAAAAAAAAAATCCAAAATCAGACAGAGTGTTGACACCAGAGAGGCTAAGACCGCATTGACTCAGTGCGGTATTCAGCCTCTCTGGTGTCAAGTCTGATTTTGAAAAAAAAAAAAAAAAATCCAAAATCAGACAGAGTGTTGACACCAGAAAGGCTAAGACCGCATTGACTCAGTGCGGTACTCAGCCTCTCTGGTGTCAAGTCTGATTTTGGAAAAAAAAAAAAAAAAATCCAAAATCAGACAGAGTGTTGAGACCAGAGAGGCTAAGACCGCATTGACTCAGTGCGGTATTCAGCCTCTCTGGTGTCAAGTCTGATTTTGGAAAAAAAAAAAAAAAAATCCAAAATCAGACAGAGTGTTGACACCAGAGAGGCTAAGACCGCATTGACTCAGTGCGGTATTCAGCCTCTGGTGTCAAGTCTGATTTTGGAAAAAAAAAAAAAAAAAATCCAAAATCAGACAGAGTGTTGAGACCAGAGAGGCTAAGACCGCATTGACTCAGTGCGGTACTCAGCCTCTCTGGTGTCAAGTCTGATTTTGAAAAAAAAAAAAAAAAATCCAAAATCAGACAGAGTGTTGACACCAGAGAGGCTAAGACCGCATTGACTCAGTGCGGTATTCAGCCTCTCTGGTGTCAAGTCTGATTTTAAAAAAAAAAAAAAAAATCCAAAATCAGACAGAGTGTTGACACCAGAGAGGCTAAGACCGCATTGACTCAGTGCGGTATTCAGCCTCTCTGGTGTCAAGTCTGATTTTTGAAAAAAAAAAAAAAAAATCCAAAATCAGACAGAGTGTTGACACCAGAAAGGCTAAGACCGCATTGACTCAGTGCGGTAGTCAGCCTCTCTGGTGTCAAGTCTGATTTTGGAAAAAAAAAAAAAAAAATCCAAAATCAGACAGAGTGTTGAGACCAGAGAGGCTAAGACCGCATTGACTCAGTGCGGTATTCAGCCTCTCTGGTGTCAAGTCTGATTTTGGAAAAAAAAAAAAAAAAAATCCAAAATCAGACAGAGTGTTGACACCAGAGAGGCTAAGACCGCATTGACTCAGTGCGGTATTCAGCCTCTGGTGTCAAGTCTGATTTTGGAAAAAAAAAAAAAAAAATCCAAAATCAGACAGAGTGTTGAGACCAGAGAGGCTAAGACCGCATTGACTCAGTGCGGTATTCAGCCTCTCTGGTGTCAAGTCTGATTTTGAAAAAAAAAAAAAAAAATCCAAAATCAGACAGAGTGTTGACACCAGAGAGGCTAAGACCGCATTGACTCAGTGCGGTATTCAGCCTCTCTGGTGTCAAGTCTGATTTTTGAAAAAAAAAAAAAAAATCCAAATCAGACAGAGTGTTGACACCAGAGAGGCTAAGACCGCATTGACTCAGTGCGGTATTCAGCCTCTCTGGTGTCAAGTCTGATTTTGGAAAAAAAAAAAAAAAAAATCCAAAATCAGACAGAGTGTTGAGACCAGAGAGGCTAAGACCGCATTGACTCAGTGCGGTATTCAGCCTCTCTGGTGTCAAGTCTGATTTTGGAAAAAAAAAAAAAAAAATCCAAAATCAGACAGAGTGTTGACACCAGAGAGGCTAAGACCGCATTGACTCAGTGCGGTATTCAGCCTCTGGTGTCAAGTCTGATTTTGGAAAAAAAAAAAAAAAATCCAAAATCAGACAGAGTGTTGAAACCAGAGAGGCTAAGACCGCATTGACTCAGTGCGGTATTCAGCCTCTCTGGTGTCAAGTCTGATTTGAAAAAAAAAAAAAAAAATCCAAAATCAGACAGAGTGTTGACACCAGAGAGGCTAAGACCGCATTGACTCAGTGCGGTATTCAGCCTCTCTGGTGTCAAGTCTGATTTTTGAAAAAAAAAAAAAAAATCCAAAATCAGACAGAGTGTTGACACCAGAGAGGCTAAGACCGCATTGACTCAGTGCGGTATTCAGCCTCTCTGGTGTCAAGTCTGATTTGAAAAAAAAAAAAAAAAAATCCAAATCAGACAGAGTGTTGAACCAGAGAGGCTAAGACCGCATTGACTCAGTGCGGTATTCAGCCTCTCTGGTGTCAAGTCTGATTTTGGAAAAAAAAAAAAAAAAATCCAAAATCAGACAGAGTGTTGACACAGAGAGGCTAAGACCGCATTGACTCAGTGCGGTATTCAGCCTCTCTGGTGTCAAGTCTGATTTGGAAAAAAAAAAAAAAAAAATCCAAAATCAGACAGAGTGTTGACACCAGAGAGGCTAAGACCGCATTGACTCAGTGCGGTATTCAGCCTCTCTGGTGTCAAGTCTGATTTGAAAAAAAAAAAAAAAAAATCCAAAATCAGACAGAGTGTTGACACCAGAGAGGCTAAGACCGCATTGACTCAGTGCGGTATTCAGCCTCTCTGGTGTCAAGTCTGATTTTGAAAAAAAAAAAAAAAAATCCAAAATCAGACAGAGTGTTGACACCAGAAGAGGCTAAGACCGCATTGACTCAGTGCGGTATTCAGCCTCTCTGGTGTCAAGTCTGATTTTGGAAAAAAAAAAAAAAAAATCCAAAATCAGACAGAGTGTTGAGACCAGAGAGGCTAAGACCGCATTGACTCAGTGCGGTATTCAGCCTCTCTGGTGTCAAGTCTGATTTTGGAAAAAAAAAAAAAAAAATCCAAAATCAGACAGAGTGTTGACACCAGAGAGGCTAAGACCGCATTGACTCAGTGCGGTATTCAGCCTCTCTGGTGTCAAGTCTGATTTTGGAAAAAAAAAAAAAAAAATCCAAAATCAGACAGAGTGTTGAGACCAGAGAGGCTAAGACCGCATTGACTCAGTGCGGTATTCAGCCTCTCTGGTGTCAAGTCTGATTTTGAAAAAAAAAAAAAAAAAATCCAAAATCAGACAGAGTGTTGACACCAGAGAGGCTAAGACCGCATTGACTCAGTGCGGTATTCAGCCTCTCTGGTGTCAAGTCTGATTTTGAAAAAAAAAAAAAAAAATCCAAAATCAGACAGAGTGTTGACACCAGAGAGGCTAAGACCGCATTGACTCAGTGCGGTATTCAGCCTCTCTGGTGTCAAGTCTGATTTTGGAAAAAAAAAAAAAAAAATCCAAAATCAGACAGAGTGTTGACACCAGAGAGGCTAAGACCGCATTGACTCAGTGCGGTATTCAGCCTCTCTGGTGTCAAGTCTGATTTTGGAAAAAAAAAAAAAAAAATCCAAAATCAGACAGAGTGTTGACACCAGAGAGGCTAAGACCGCATTGACTCAGTGCGGTATTCAGCTCTCTGGTGTCAAGTCTGATTTTGGAAAAAAAAAAAAAAAATCCAAATCAGACAGAGTGTTGAGACCAGAGAGGCTAAGACCGCATTGACTCAGTGCGGTACTTCAGCCTCTCTGGTGTCAAGTCTGATTTTGGAAAAAAAAAAAAAAAAAATCCAAAATCAGACAGAGTGTTGACACCAGAGAGGCTAAGACCGCATTGACTCAGTGCGGTATTCAGCCTCTCTGGTGTCAAGTCTGATTTGAAAAAAAAAAAAAAAAATCCAAAATCAGACAGAGTGTTGACACCAGAGAGGCTAAGACCGCATTGACTCAGTGCGGTATTCAGCCTCTCTGGTGTCAAGTCTGATTTTGAAAAAAAAAAAAAAAAATCCAAAATCAGACAGAGTGTTGACACCAGAGAGGCTAAGACCGCATTGACTCAGTGCGGTATTCAGCCTCTCTGGTGTCAAGTCTGATTTTGGAAAAAAAAAAAAAAAATCCAAAATCAGACAGAGTGTTGAGACCAGAGAGGCTAAGACCGCATTGACTCAGTGCGGTATTCAGCCTCTCTGGTGTCAAGTCTGATTTTGAAAAAAAAAAAAAAAATCCAAAATCAGACAGAGTGTTGACACCAGAGAGGCTAAGACCGCATTGACTCAGTGCGGTATTCAGCCTCTGGTGTCAAGTCTGATTTTGGAAAAAAAAAAAAAAAAAATCCAAAATCAGACAGAGTGTTGAGACCAGAGAGGCTAAGACCGCATTGACTCAGTGCGGTATTCAGCCTCTCTGGTGTCAAGTCTGATTTTGAAAAAAAAAAAAAAAAAATCCAAAATCAGACAGAGTGTTGACACCAGAGAGGCTAAGACCGCATTGACTCAGTGCGGTATTCAGCCTCTCTGGTGTCAAGTCTGATTTTGAAAAAAAAAAAAAAAAAATCCAAAATCAGACAGAGTGTTGACACCAGAGAGGCTAAGACCGCATTGACTCAGTGCGGTATTCAGCCTCTCTGGTGTCAAGTCTGATTTTGAAAAAAAAAAAAAAAAATCCAAAATCAGACAGAGTGTTGACACCAGAGAGGCTAAGACCGCATTGACTCAGTGCGGTATTCAGCCTCTCTGGTGTCAAGTCTGATTTTGGAAAAAAAAAAAAAAAATCCAAAATCAGACAGAGTGTTGACACCAGAGAGGCTAAGACCGCATTGACTCAGTGCGGTATTCAGCCTCTCTGGTGTCAAGTCTGATTTTGGAAAAAAAAAAAAAAAAATCCAAATCAGACAGAGTGTTGAGACCAGAGAGGCTAAGACCGCATTGACTCAGTGCGGTATTCAGCCTCTCTGGTGTCAAGTCTGATTTTGAAAAAAAAAAAAAAAAATCCAAAATCAGACAGAGTGTTGAGCACCAGAGAGGCTAAGACCGCATTGACTCAGTGCGGTATTCAGCCTCTCTGGTGTCAAGTCTGATTTTGAAAAAAAAAAAAAAAATCCAAAATCAGACAGAGTGTTGACACCAGAGAGGCTAAGACCGCATTGACTCAGTGCGGTATTCAGCCTCTCTGGTGTCAAGTCTGATTTTGAAAAAAAAAAAAAAAAATCCAAAATCAGACAGAGTGTTGACACCAGAGAGGCTAAGACCGCATTGACTCAGTGCGGTATTCAGCCTCTCTGGTGTCAAGTCTGATTTTGAAAAAAAAAAAAAAAAAATCCAAAATCAGACAGAGTGTTGAGACCAGAGAGGCTAAGACCGCATTGACTCAGTGCGGTATTCAGCCTCTCTGGTGTCAAGTCTGATTTTGGAAAAAAAAAAAAAAAAATCCAAAATCAGACAGAGTGTTGACACCAGAGAGGCTAAGACCGCATTGACTCAGTGCGGTATTCAGCCTCTCTGGTGTCAAGTCTGATTTTGGAAAAAAAAAAAAAAAAATCCAAAATCAGACAGAGTGTTGAGACCAGAGAGGCTAAGACCGCATTGACTCAGTGCGGTATTCAGCCTCTCTGGTGTCAAGTCTGATTTTGGAAAAAAAAAAAAAAAATCCAAAATCAGACAGAGTGTTGACACCAGAGAGGCTAAGACCGCATTGACTCAGTGCGGTATTCAGCTCTCTGGTGTCAAGTCTGATTTTGGAAAAAAAAAAAAAAAAATCCAAAATCAGACAGAGTGTTGACACCAGAGAGGCTAAGACCGCATTGACTCAGTGCGGTATTCAGCTCTCTGGTGTCAAGTCTGATTTTGAAAAAAAAAAAAAAAAATCCAAAATCAGACAGAGTGTGTTGAGACCAGAGAGGCTAAGACCGCATTGACTCAGTGCGGTATTCAGCCTCTCTGGTGTCAAGTCTGATTTTGAAAAAAAAAAAAAAAAATCCAAAATCAGACAGAGTGTTGACACCAGAGAGGCTAAGACCGCATTGACTCAGTGCGGTATTCAGCCTCTCTGGTGTCAAGTCTGATTTTGAAAAAAAAAAAAAAAATCCAAAATCAGACAGAGTGTTGACACCAGAGAGGCTAAGACCGCATTGACTCAGTGCGGTATTCAGCCTCTCTGGTGTCAAGTCTGATTTTGGAAAAAAAAAAAAAAAAATCCAAAATCAGACAGAGTGTTGACACCAGAGAGGCTAAGACCGCATTGACTCAGTGCGGTATTCAGCCTCTCTGGTGTCAAGTCTGATTTTGGAAAAAAAAAAAAAAAAATCCAAAAATCAGACAGAGTGTTGAGACCAGAGAGGCTAAGACCGCATTGACTCAGTGCGGTATTCAGCCTCTCTGGTGTCAAGTCTGATTTTTGGAAAAAAAAAAAAAAAAATCCAAAATCAGACAGAGTGTTGACACCAGAGAGGCTAAGACCGCATTGACTCAGTGCGGTATTCAGCCTCTCTGGTGTCAAGTCTGATTTTGAAAAAAAAAAAAAAAAATCCAAAATCAGACAGAGTGTTGACGACCAGAGAGGCTAAGACCGCATTGACTCAGTGCGGTATTCAGCCTCTCTGGTGTCAAGTCTGATTTTTGAAAAAAAAAAAAAAAATCCAAAATCAGACAGAGTGTTGACACCAGAGAGGCTAAGACCGCATTGACTCAGTGCGGTATTCAGCCTCTCTGGTGTCAAGTCTGATTTTGGAAAAAAAAAAAAAAAAATCCAAAATCAGACAGAGTGTTGACACCAGAGAGGCTAAGACCGCATTGACTCAGTGCGGTATTCAGCCTCTCTGGTGTCAAGTCTGATTTTTGAAAAAAAAAAAAAAAATCCAAAATCAGACAGAGTGTTGACACCAGAGAGGCTAAGACCGCATTGACTCAGTGCGGTATTCAGCCTCTCTGGTGTCAAGTCTGATTTTGGAAAAAAAAAAAAAAAATCCAAAATCAGACAGAGTGTTGACACCAGAGAGGCTAAGACCGCATTGACTCAGTGCGGTATTCAGCCTCTCTGGTGTCAAGTCTGATTTTGAAAAAAAAAAAAAAAATCCAAAATCAGACAGAGTGTTGACACAGAGAGGCTAAGACCGCATTGACTCAGTGCGGTATTCAGCCTCTCTGGTGTCAAGTCTGATTTTGAAAAAAAAAAAAAAAAATCCAAAATCAGACAGAGTGTTGAGACCAGAGAGGCTAAGACCGCATTGACTCAGTGCGGTATTCAGCCTCTCTGGTGTCAAGTCTGATTTTGAAAAAAAAAAAAAAAAAATCCAAAATCAGACAGAGTGTTGACACCAGAGAGGCTAAGACCGCATTGACTCAGTGCGGTATTCAGCCTCTCTGGTGTCAAGTCTGATTTTGGAAAAAAAAAAAAAAAATCCAAAATCAGACAGAGTGTTGAGACCAGAGAGGCTAAGACCGCATTGACTCAGTGCGGTATTCAGCCTCTCTGGTGTCAAGTCTGATTTTGGAAAAAAAAAAAAAAAAATCCAAAATCAGACAGAGTGTTGACACCAGAGAGGCTAAGACCGCATTGACTCAGTGCGGTATTCAGCCTCTCTGGTGTCAAGTCTGATTTTGAAAAAAAAAAAAAAATCCAAAATCAGACAGAGTGTTGACACCAGAGAGGCTAAGACCGCATTGACTCAGTGCGGTATTCAGCCTCTCTGGTGTCAAGTCTGATTTTGGAGAAAAAAAAAAAAAAAATCCAAAATCAGACAGAGTGTTGAGACCAGAGAGGCTAAGACCGCATTGACTCAGTGCGGTATTCAGCCTCTCTGGTGTCAAGTCTGATTTTGAAAAAAAAAAAAAAAAAATCCAAAATCAGACAGAGTGTTGACACCAGAGAGGCTAAGACCGCATTGACTCAGTGCGGTATTCAGCCTCTTGGTGTCAAGTCTGATTTTGGAGAAAAAAAAAAAAAATCCAAAATCAGACAGAGTGTTGAGACCAGAGAGGCTAAGACCGCATTGACTCAGTGCGGTATTCAGCCTCTCTGGTGTCAAGTCTGATTTTGAAAAAAAAAAAAAAAAAATCCAAAATCAGACAGAGTGTTGACACCAGAGAGGCTAAGACCGCATTGACTCAGTGCGGTATTCAGCCTCTCTGGTGTCAAGTCTGATTTTGGAAAAAAAAAAAAAAAAATCCAAAATCAGACAGAGTGTTGAGACCAGAGAGGCTAAGACCGCATTGACTCAGTGCGGTATTCAGCCTCTCTGGTGTCAAGTCTGATTTTGAAAAAAAAAAAAAAAAATCCAAAATCAGACAGAGTGTTGACACCAGAGAGGCTAAGACCGCATTGACTCAGTGCGGTATTCAGCCTCTCTGGTGTCAAGTCTGATTTTGGAGAAAAAAAAAAAAAAATCCAAAATCAGACAGAGTGTTGAGACCAGAGAGGCTAAGACCGCATTGACTCAGTGCGGTATTCAGCCTCTCTGGTGTCAAGTCTGATTTTGGAAAAAAAAAAAAAAAAATCCAAAATCAGACAGAGTGTTGACACCAGAGAGGCTAAGACCGCATTGACTCAGTGCGGTATTCAGCCTCTCTGGTGTCAAGTCTGATTTTGAAAAAAAAAAAAAAAATCCAAAATCAGACAGAGTGTTGACACCAGAGAGGCTAAGACGCATTGACTCAGTGCGGTATTCAGCCTCTCTGGTGTCAAGTCTGATTTTGGAAAAAAAAAAAAAAAAATCCAAAATCAGACAGAGTGTTGAGACCAGAGAGGCTAAGACCGCATTGACTCAGTGCGGTATTCAGCCTCTCTGGTGTCAAGTCTGATTTTGGAAAAAAAAAAAAAAAAATCCAAAATCAGACAGAGTGTTGAGACCAGAGAGGCTAAGACCGCATTGACTCAGTGCGGTATTCAGCCTCTCTGGTGTCAAGTCTGATTTTGAAAAAAAAAAAAAAAAATCCAAAATCAGACAGAGTGTTGACACCAGAGAGGCTAAGACCGCATTGACTCAGTGCGGTATTCAGCCTCTCTGGTGTCAAGTCTGATTTTGGAAAAAAAAAAAAAAAAATCCAAAATCAGACAGAGTGTTGAGACCAGAGAGGCTAAGACCGCATTGACTCAGTGCGGTATTCAGCCTCTCTGGTGTCAAGTCTGATTTGGAAAAAAAAAAAAAAAAAATCCAAAATCAGACAGAGTGTTGAAGACCAGAGAGGCTAAGACCGCATTGACTCAGTGCGGTATTCAGCCTCTCTGGTGTCAAGTCTGATTTTGAAAAAAAAAAAAAAAAATCCAAAATCAGACAGAGTGTTGACACCAGAGAGGCTAAGACCGCATTGACTCAGTGCGGTATTCAGCCTCTCTGGTGTCAAGTCTGATTTTGGAGAAAAAAAAAAAAAAATCCAAAATCAGACAGAGTGTTGAGACCAGAGAGGCTAAGACCGCATTGACTCAGTGCGGTATTCAGCCTCTCTGGTGTCAAGTCTGATTTTGAAAAAAAAAAAAAAAAAAATCCAAAATCAGACAGAGTGTTGAGACCAGAGAGGCTAAGACCGCATTGACTCAGTGCGGTATTCAGCCTCTCTGGTGTCAAGTCTGATTTTGAAAAAAAAAAAAAAAAATCCAAAATCAGACAGAGTGTTGACACCAGAGAGGCTAAGACCGCATTGACTCAGTGCGGTATTCAGCCTCTCTGGTGTCAAGTCTGATTTTGGAAAAAAAAAAAAAAATCCAAATCAGACAGAGTGTTGAGCACCAGAAGAGCTAAGACCGCATTGACTCAGTGCGGTATTCAGCCTCTCTGGTGTCAAGTCTGATTTTGGAAAAAAAAAAAAAAAATCCAAAATCAGACAGAGTGTTGAGACCAGAGAGGCTAAGACCGCATTGACTCAGTGCGGTTTTCAGCCTCTCTGTGTCAAGTCTGATTTTGAAAAAAAAAAAAAAATCCAAATCAGACAGAGTGTTGACACCAGAGAGGCTAAGACCGCATTGACTCAGTGCGGTATTCAGCCTCTCTGGTGTCAAGTCTGATTTGGAGAAAAAAAAAAAAAAAATCCAAAATCAGACAGAGTGTTGAGACCAGAGAGGCTAAGACCGCATTGACTCAGTGCGGTATTCAGCCTCTCTGGTGTCAAGTCTGATTTTGAAAAAAAAAAAAAAAATCCAAAATCAGACAGAGTGTTGACACCAGAGAGGCTAAGACCGCATTGACTCAGTGCGGTATTCAGCCTCTCTGGTGTCAAGTCTGATTTTGGAAAAAAAAAAAAAAAAATCCAAAATCAGACAGAGTGTTGAGACCAGAGAGGCTAAGACCGCATTGACTCAGTGCGGTATTCAGCCTCTCTGGTGTCAAGTCTGATTTTTGAAAAAAAAAAAAAAAAATCCAAAATCAGACAGAGTGTTGACACCAGAGAGGCTAAGACCGCATTGACTCAGTGCGGTATTCAGCCTCTCTGGTGTCAAGTCTGATTTTGGAAAAAAAAAAAAAAAAAATCCAAAATCAGACAGAGTGTTGAGACCAGAGAGGCTAAGACCGCATTGACTCAGTGCGGTATTCAGCCTCTCTGGTGTCAAGTCTGATTTTGAAAAAAAAAAAAAAAAAATCCAAAATCAGACAGAGTGTTGACACCAGAGAGGCTAAGACCGCATTGACTCAGTGCGGTATTCAGCCTCTCTGGTGTCAAGTCTGATTTTGGAGAAAAAAAAAAAAAAATCCAAAATCAGACAGAGTGTTGAGACCAGAGAGGCTAAGACCGCATTGACTCAGTGCGGTATTCAGCCTCTCTGGTGTCAAGTCTGATTTTGGAAAAAAAAAAAAAAAAATCCAAAATCAGACAGAGTGTTGACACCAGAGAGGCTAAGACCGCATTGACTCAGTGCGGTATTCAGCCTCTCTGGTGTCAAGTCTGATTTTGGAAAAAAAAAAAAAAAAATCCAAAATCAGACAGAGTGTTGAGACCAGAGAGGCTAAGACCGCATTGACTCAGTGCGGTATTCAGCCTCTCTGGTGTCAAGTCTGATTTTGAAAAAAAAAAAAAAAATCCAAAATCAGACAGAGTGTTGACACCAGAGAGGCTAAGACCGCATTGACTCAGTGCGGTATTCAGCCTCTCTGGTGTCAAGTCTGATTTTGGAAAAAAAAAAAAAAAAAATCCAAAATCAGACAGAGTGTTGACACCAGAGAGGCTAAGACCGCATTGAACTCAGTGCGGTATTCAGCTCTCTGGTGTCAAGTCTGATTTTGAGAAAAAAAAAAAAAAAAATCCAAAATCAGACAGAGTGTTGAGACCAGAGAGGCTAAGACCGCATTGACTCAGTGCGGTATTCAGCCTCTCTGGTGTCAAGTCTGATTTTGGAAAAAAAAAAAAAAAAAAATCCAAAATCAGACAGAGTGTTGAGCACCAGAGAGGCTAAGACCGCATTGACTCAGTGCGGTATTCAGCCTCTCTGGTGTCAAGTCTGATTTTGGAAAAAAAAAAAAAAAAATCCAAAATCAGACAGAGTGTTGACACCAGAGAGGCTAAGACCGCATTGACTCAGTGCGGTATTCAGCCTCTCTGGTGTCAAGTCTGAATTTGGAAAAAAAAAAAAAAAAATCCAAAATCAGACAGAGTGTTGAGCACCAGAGAGGCTAAGACCGCATTGACTCAGTGCGGTATTCAGCTCTCTGGTGTCAAGTCTGATTTTGGAAAAAAAAAAAAAAAAATCCAAAATCAGACAGAGTGTTGACACCAGAGAGGCTAAGACCGCATTGACTCAGTGCGGTATTCAGCCTCTCTGGTGTCAAGTCTGATTTTGGAAAAAAAAAAAAAAAAATCCAAAATCAGACAGAGTGTTGAGACCAGAGAGGCTAAGACCGCATTGACTCAGTGCGGTATTCAGCCTCTCTGGTGTCAAGTCTGATTTTGAGAAAAAAAAAAAAAAAAAATCAAAATCAGACAGAGTGTTGACACCAGAGAGGCTAAGACCGCATTGACTCAGTGCGGTATTCAGCCTCTCTGGTGTCAAGTCTGATTTTTGAAAAAAAAAAAAAAAAATCCAAAATCAGACAGAGTGTTGACACCAGAGAGGCTAAGACCGCATTGAC